>NC_079486.1:3027608-3332286 GCF_026230105.1 Diorhabda sublineata
TTAATAATAAGTATGCACCTACAAGTGAAAACACCAATAATCACATCCTTTACGTTTAAGTTTTTAAAAGCCTTTTTCTCACCTCGTTTGCCACAAAAATTCCAATTAGTTGCAAGAGAATGAGTGAACAAAAAATTTAAAATGCGGTTTGTATGTCCAGTAAAATCTCTCCCTCCAAAAGTCGATAGATATGCCGACTGGAATCACATAATTTAAATTGTAAAATACATATTAAGTGGTACAGAACACCCACCAAAGCCAGGCAATTATTTTTTTTATTCAGTTATGTTTCCAATTTGGTAATATCCTCTTGAGAATTCAAAGGAAACTGTACGCCTATATCATCTGGTAAATCTGTATTACTGGCGTGATTGCCACTGCGATCTTGTTTTCGGATCCACTGCAAAATTTGATTGTTCTGTTCTCTAATGGTCTTCAATAAAGTCATTACAACTTTTGGTTGCCGTTCGCCATTACGCGCACACGCGTTCACACCAGCAGTCCAGCACGCATGCGCCTGCACGTCTCGTATCGTATCGTGGCATTTCGATTAAAAACGCGCCAAAATTAAATCTTGGTCGACAGCCTCGACAGGAATCGATGCTAAAAATAATTGTTTCCTACTAATAAAATAGTTAAATAATTGTTAATTACAACATTCTCACTTCATCTTTAAATTCAAATTGCATTTCCACTTAAAACGTCAGTTTAGTATTTTCATTGCTAATTAATGAATTTATATTTATATCCAAATTTTAGGTAAACAACAATTTAAAATGTACAATTTTTTATAAAGCACGTATAGGGCTTAGTTTTTGTAATAAACTTTCGTTCTAATTTTTTTATAGTTGATTAAAAAGCACTTAAAACGACCGAAAACGTACGAAAGACGTCTCTAGACGACGTCAAAATGACATCTGAAATGTCACGTCATATGGACGTCGCTTATTGGTCTACGACGTCGCCGACTAATAATGTCCAATAATTGACGTCATTATAACGACGCTGTGCTGCTTGGGAATGGCATTACCTCACCCAATTCAAACGAACATGTTTCTTCAATAATCAACAACTCTAAAATACCTTAGACATGGAGTGCAATAAACCATTAAGTTGCATTACAATGTATTCCCTAAGCTAAATTTACACTCAACCAAGTCATATGCATACAGGACTTTTCAGGAAAATTCTTCATTACTCATTCAGTTTCATTGGCAGATATAGTGTTGAATTTGTACAAAGTGATGAAATGGTAAGTGACTTGAAAGTTCTTATTCAAAAACTGGTAAGACAATAATTTGATGGAAACATGACATTGCTAAAGTTATTTTTTTCAGACTAGTTTGAGATTTTCAAAGGAAGTCACCTAAAATACTTAACAAAATATATGATTTAATATCAAATATTGATGAGCAACTACTAATTATTTTGATTAAGAGTAAATTTATTAGAAAAATATTAATATTTAGACAAATATCAACTCACTGGCAACATTTTTCATCAATTCATTGTAAACTACAAGTTACTTATTCTTCACAATTGGGGTGGAGTCTCTTTAAATCAAACCAATCAAAAATTACTCAATATTTTATTTTCTTACCTCAGAAATATGAATAAAACAAGTAAGATGTGTCAGAACAATACGAGGATATTTTCTATCATTTATTTATTGTGCAGAAATACCACAGTTCATTTGAATGATCTTTATCTTGCAATTCCATAAGGTAGGTACTCAAAACTACTAAGGGTTCCCATGTGAATCCATCCAAACGCTCCTATTATATCAATCATTATATACAGGTAAATATTTAAAAAAAAAATGTGTTTTTGGGGACTGTTTTATCAAATTTCCAAAAATATTTCCTAAATGATAGAATCACTGCAAAAATCTTCAAAGCCGGGTAGATGGTGTTCTCTTGTTGCTACTTCAATAATATAATTCTTTTTTTGTAACTTGACATTCACAGACGTTACACTACAAATTTCCAGGCCCAGTTCAGATCAAGCTACCATAGCGAAATTAGTAAATATGTTAGAGTACATACAATTCTTTTTTATTAGAGGCCATTTTGGTAAATGAGAAATCACGCTCCTTTACCTAAAAATAAATTATTTGTAAACTACTTCCAGTATTGGTGTAGTGCCTATACTAATTATTAAAAAAGATATTCAAACACTTGCCAACACCTTAAAAGCATATTCATCAACATAAAACATTGTGTTGTATACGTGAGTATTTTTATCAAATTACTTAGTTAAAGGTGTAGAAAGTGTGAAAAATAATTGTACATACCTACTATAAGAATCAAAATTTTAAAAATTAAACATTTTCAGTCAAAATTTACTTCATTACATAAACTACATTCACTTAATCTTCACGTATAAAACTTAAACATAAGTAAGTTTTCCAACTAGATACCAATTCCGTTTCTAACATTATAATGAATTCCGAAGTTCCTTTGTTTCAAACTTTGGTTTACTTTGACCTTGGCTCTAGTTCTACTAAATTTGGTTAATGGACAATATTTCCCACAATTGATCTAAACAAAGATCAAGAAAATAATTTTGACGAGAATGTTTATAAAAAAATATAAGCTAGGCAACATTGCTATGTAACTGTATTCATTTATGTTTTTGTTTTATCTAGCATAGAATGTTTGAAAGAAATAATATCAAATACTAGTTTTATTTCAATACAAATTTACTGTAGACATGTACCAACAAATCTTCGAGACAAACATATAGGTTTTTAACTAGGATATGCTTATTTATTATAATCATTAGTCAATTTAAGTCAAAAACAAGATGAAAGTAATGTGAAAACAAAAAACAAAGGCTAATAGATTAGCCTGGCCAGCAACTTCAGTACTTTCATCAAGTTGAAGTGAAAAGTTTGTTTTATTTAAACTGTAACAGTGAATTTGACCGATTTTTTTTTGCTTCCTTCTCAGTGAATGAAACTTCAGATTCTAACCTACAGAGTGTTCTGTTCCTTTTTTAGCTATCAATATGAATAGGCGATAAGATACAAATGTAGCTTGTCTATTTTTCTCACCAGAAATTGATGTTTTCGTTATTGAGTTTGACTTTAAGAATTCTTTTTCTTTGTACTGAAAGAAATACATATGTTTTTTTTTTGTGAAAAGTCTTTACAGTTTTGAAGGTTTCATACTCTCATCAGCAAATACTTCGAAACATAAAACACACTGAAGTAGCAGGTTGTCATCTGTGCCAGTAACCACAAAAACCATATTTCAAATAATCAGCAATGTACTTATGGTTCGGTTTTGCCTTCTTAGGGACTTCTTTTAAAAATTCTAAACTAGCCTAATAAAAATAAGTTTTGCATTGAAATGTTTATTATTATAAATTATTAATAAATGAATTTTGTCTTATCACTTGTTTTTAAATAAGTATTTTTAAGGCAATTACCATTTAACCAATCTAATCACTTTGTACAAATTAAACATTATATGTGCAAATCGAACTAAACGAGTAATGGAGAACTGTTCTGAAAAGTTTTGATTGTATGTGACTTGGTTGAGATATTATAGATTATAAGGGAGACTAGCAAAAACGTTCAAATAAGATGTGAGAATGCTTATCGTTTGAAACGTAAATGAAAATGATTTCTTTCTGAACTTGATTGGTACAATCATACCTAATTTAGAATTGTATAAGTATGGAGAATTGGAAAATGGAGCCGAAGATACCTCCAATAATGATCTTTAACTCGAATGGATACAATTATGGAATAAACGTTTGATTGAATGGAAAAGTGTTGATTATTTCATAAAGTACGCGAGGACAATTTGTGTGCTGCATTTACTACTACCTACTGCTACCACCACACTTACTATTATACTGTCTGACGCCGGTTTCGATGTACTCCTCTAGTTTCTATGTGATTTGTACAAAACAAACAAATAAACAAACAAAATATTACTACGTATAATTTGATATCAAATGGTTATTTGATTGAATTAGTAACTCACTAAAGGTATTGAAGAAAATATGTAATTTGATCCATTTGCTCGAAAGATACAAAAAACTACAGGAAGAAGTGATTTATAAGATATCTACTGATTTTGGTATTTGTAATAACTGCAAATTATCAAAGGATTATTTCTTAAAGGAAAGATTATCATTACTCTGACTGAATTAGAACAACTCTAAAATTCAGTGGTAAGTTCAATAATTACTCATCTTGTACTGGATACTGTGAACAATTTGAAATTATTATTATAATTATTTTCTAGTTTATGCTCTTTGAAAAATAGCAAATGAATGCTCTCAAATTTTTTCGATAATAATATAATGGGAATCGTATAGAACTGCTTTTGTTTCTTATAATTAAAAATCACATTGTTAACAGAAGTTAATTTGAAATTAGAATTTTCTCTATATAGAAAAATTGTTTCTGATTTTGTATAATAGTGCTCGTTTCTATAATTGATCTTCACACAAATGTTTTTGTAATCCATTTACTTAACACACTTTATCTGTCTTGATTGAACTTCTCAGTGAATATGTAACTAAATCAAAATAATTATTGAAAATTGTGAAGTTATTTTGGTTTTCTAGAAAATCCCAGTGTGACAGATTTTGTTGTAATATTAGTTTCATCTATAGTATAAATAAAAGAAATTTATACAGGTTCTTCTATACTTTTATTATATTAGAAGTAAAACTACACAAAATGACTTGAATCTGAAAGTAACCATTTTTTTTTATCTTTTCTTGACATAATAATCATCCTTGCCAACTTAACTGCTGGGTTACGTTCAGTAATTTTTTACAACACTACCCCTTAAACCAGCAATTAATTTAGACCAATATTTTTAGTACAAAAATATGCTTGGGATTATGCAGCCCTTTTGTTAAAAGATCTGCTACCATTTTTTCAGTAGGCATGTATTTAATTTCAACCAAATTTTTTTTTCAATTACTTCCCTTACAAAATGGTACTTAGTGTCTATATGTTTAGTTTTGTTATGGTAAACAGGGTTTTTTAACAATTTTTGTGCACTTTGGCTGCCATTGGAAAGAATTACGGGCTTAGTCTCACAAAACTCATTTAAAAAACCACAAACAAATATGGCTTCAATTTTAAACCGACTTCAATAGGAGTCAAAACAGTTTTAGCATCACCTAACTTGAAACGCTCTAATAATTCTAAAATATAGTTCCTCTGATTAACTTTAATCATATTGTTTTGTCAAAATCAATATTTAAACCTAAAAAATATTTGATTAGCCCCAAGTCTTTAATTTTAAATTGTTTTGACAATTCCTGTTTGAAGTTGGTTTTAAAAACTGAGGAATTTGAACAAATTAAAAAATCATCAACATAAAGGGCCACTAGAATTATAAATTTGTCCTTGTTTTGGAAAAATATACATGGTTCAAAACTTGATTGCTAAAAACCTAAGTCTTTTAAGACATTTTTTACTTTAATATTCCAAATTCTGGAGGATTGTTTTAATCCATATATAGCCTTTTTTAATAAACATACTTTATTTTCATTATTTTTTAGAATAAACCCCTCAGGTTGCACCATGTAAATTTCTTCATCCAAGTTTCCGTTTAAAAATGCAGTTTCTACGTCTAAGTGGTCAATATCTAAACTTAATTCTACAGATAAAGCAAACAATATTCTTATTGTAGAGTATCTAACTACAGGTGAAAAAGTTTCAAAATAATCTATACCAAAGGTTTGTGTGAAACCCTTTGCAACTAGCCGTGCTTTATATCGTATTTCATTATTTGAATTCCTTTTTAAACAAAACACCCACTTATTTTGCACAACATTTCTGTTTGATGGACGGTCTACTACAATCCATGCCTCATTTTTCATTAATGATTCGTACTCTCGTTCCATTGCTTTTTCCCAATTTCTTCTGTCACTTCTTGACATCGCTTCATCTACGGTCTTTGGATCTTGCATTTCATTATAAGTTTCCTTATTCATCACATTGTATGAAATGTAACCTTCATAATTTCTTTTCTTTGACACCCTTCCTGATCTGGTTACAATTTCTTGATCATTAATTTCCTCAAAGTTTTCACCTCCAGTTTCTTCTGGAATTTCATTTTCTTCTTCATTGATATTATTATTTGATCCTCCACCTTCTTCATTTATGTCACTATCATCCACTCCAGGTTTAGTTTTTGTTTGTAGGTCAACAATAATTGCTGAATCAGGATCTGAGTTGCTAGTTTCAGCCTTACAATTATTTATATTTTTAAAAGGTTGATTCAGAAATTCATTAAATTTTACATTACAACTTATAATAATTTTATCTGTATCTGTATCTAGAATTCTATAAGCTTTACTATTTTCACTGTATCCCACTATAATACCTATTTTTGCTCTTTTCTCTAGTTTAGATCTTTTTTCTTTTGGAATGTAAACAAAAGCCTGAGAACCAAATGTAATGAAATATGATAAATCAGGTTTCTTTCCAATCCATAACTCATAAGGTGTCTTTTCTTCACTTTTAGTATGTAGTCTATTAGAAATGTAGTTAGCAGTTGTTACTGCTTCCCCCCAATATTTATGGGGTAAGTTAGTATCTAATAACATACACTTGCCGATTCCATCAATGTTCTATTTTTCCTCTCCAACACACCATTTTGCTCTGGACAATATGGTGCAGTCGACTGAAAGCTTATACCAAAACTTTTGAGTAGCTTCTGCACAGCTACCCCTGTGTATTCCCCTCCATTATCACTTCTAAATGTTTTTGGATAGACCCCAAAAATATTTTTGACTTCTAGAATGAATTCCTTTAGTTTAATATATACTTCATCTTTAGATTCTAATAAATAAAGTGTGGTATATCTTGAAAAATCATCAGTTAAAGTCAAATAATATTTCTTTTTACCAACAGTAGGGGTTCTCATAGGTCCACATATATCACTATGGATTATATCAAGAACTTTAAACGTCTACTTTCTGATTTTTTAGGAAAAGATTTCCTCATTAATTTACCTTCAATACAAGTGACACATTGTTTTTTCTGACCACAATCATTTATTTTTATGCCAATAGCTAAATCTTTACTTACTATCATTTTTATATCATCTGGGCTTCTGTGACCTAAACGTCTATGCCATGTATGTATATAATTATTCATTTCCTCACACGTTTTTACAATATTTACTTTTTCTGAAAACGTGTTTAATTTATATAAACCATTACAGTATTTTCCTGTGGCTATAATAGAATTATTAATTTCTATATAACAATTACAATCATCAAACTTTATGTTATAACCAGCTTTTGTAATCTTAGACACCAATAACAGATTATTGCTTAGCTCAGGTACAAATAAAACATCTTTAAATTTTAAACTTATGCATTTACCTGAAATTTCTGTTTTTACTAAAATATCACCTTTACCTTTGACTTGCATTTCCTGTCCATTTGCAACTATAATTTTATTTAACTTTGAATAGTCCAATTTAATAAATAATTCTGGATTATTTGACATGTGACTTGTAGCCCCTGAATCAATATACCATTCTAGATTATTTTTACTGTTACCGGAAACATTGAAACAAAAAACTGAGTCAGACAACTCATCACCTTCAACAGTTACTTTGGCATGTTGCTTTCCCTTATTTCTGTCTTTCTTCATGAAAAAACAATCTTGTTTGTAGTGACCTTTTCTATGACAATAATAACATTCTATTTTTTCTTTCATCTTCTTCGAAAACTTTTTATTTGTGTTTAATGCCGTCTCTGTTGAACTGGTATCTTCTTTTCTTTTATACTCATCCATTAGTTTTCCCTTTACATATTCAAGAGTCAATTCATCATCTGGCCCAGCATCTAATGCTGTTACTAATGTGGAATAACTTTTTGGCAATCCACCTAACAATAATGCAGCTACATGGAAATACTTAATAGTCTCACCAACTCCTCGTAGTCTTTCAACTAATTCTAGTATTTCTTTAATGTATTCATGCATTGGTTCATTTTCAAGTCTAGACTGATACAGCTTCCTCAATAAATACAACTTGTTACTTAAATTATTTCTTTCATGTACCTTTTGCAGTTCATTCCACATTTCTTTCGCATTCTTGCATTTATAAATGTGTGCTATCTGATTGTCTTCGATACTTAATGAAATTGTAGCTTGTGCTTTTTCATCTTTACGTTTCCATTCAACAGATGGTTCATTTGGTATTGCCTCTTCTACAACAGACCAATTTCCTTCTCGTGTAAGCAACATTTTAATTCTAAATTTCCAATTTTGATAATTGTTGTTGTCTAATTTGGCGAAAGTAAACTTTACACTTTCAGATCCCATTTCTGCTTTTAATTTGCTTTACAAGCCAAGCCGGCACGCCTTATTTTTTAGGTTAGCTTTTATACTTTACTTTGAAATTCACTGAAGCTTATTAAATCTGGCCTGGGCCCATAACCTGTTGTAATTTTCGTTTCTTCTATAGTATAAATAAAAGAAATTTATACAGGTTCTTCTATACTTTTATTATATTAGAAGTAAAACTACACAAAATGACTTGAATCTGAAAAGTAACCATTTTTTTTTTTGACATCATAATCATCCTTGCCAACTCAATTGCTGGGTTACGCTCAGTAATTTTTTACAACAGATTTTGTATAGAAATTTTAAAACTTTGACTTATATTTTGTATTGATTGATGTCTTATACTTTGTTATTTTCAAACTAAAACTATTTAGATGATGTTTCTGTTTGCCAATGAACAAGAGAATTGTTCAGAAAATGGGAAAGTTTTGAAATTAAGAAAAAAGAAAGATCGTTTTAGTTCCATAAAAGTTATTAGTTTTTCAACTAAAAATATTCAGACAATTTAAAACAAAATATGTTCCAGTCTCAACAACTAGGCCACGTAAGGATTCACATTCCTATATCAAAATGAATCATTTATTGAGATCTCTCTGTGGTAAAGCATTGTCGGTCGAATATAAAATCACCCTGTATTTAATGAGTTATATTTAGATTATGTAAATTCCAAAGATAATAATAATCTTTTTGTATTTACTCAACCTCTAAACAGAACTAAATTTGTTTATTTCAAAGAAGATCTGTGTATATTTTAGGATTTAGCTTTACTTCGTTTATTTTATATGTATGTTTTAATACAATTTCATTGTTGTTCTATTTTATACTGTTCACTCCTTTATTGTATGAGCAGCTTGAAATTGTTGTCACTATCGACTTGGGCTCCCCTGTGGTGGTTATTCCGAAACCCGATTGGAGTGTCCCACATACTTTTTCAAGCTGGATCCATATTAAGCATATTTGCTTTCGTAAGTATACCAGCGGGGCAGTGTCATTCAAACTATTACCAACCATAGAGGCATGTATAGGATGAACCGATTGAGTATCGGTATAATAACAGCTCCTTCTGTAATGTTGATGAGGTGAGTGAGAACTGTATCCCAGACTACTCTAATAAATATCGATTTTTTCTCTATTTGTTTCCCCGGTTATATGTGAATTTTATTTTTTTATTTAAGGATAAGGCTGAAACTGTTGAAATTAGGCATAAAAAATGATTTGCATAAAATTAATAAAAAAAAATGATTTTATAACAAACTTTATTGAGAAAATTAACAAATTTTTATCAAAAATTAGAACGAACATTTTTCCTTCAAATCACGACACCATCACTCAAAAGTATCTTTCTGCTATTCTCCTCATATTTCATCCTCCTTCTCTTCTTCATCCTCCTCTACTTCTTCTTCTTCGTAGTCTTCCGCCGAAGATTCCGTCTCATCACCCACCTTCGCGCGTTACTTTTGTTTACCGCCGCCATCCTCACTCGCGTATCTCTGTCGCTTCGTGTTTCTCGAAGATTTCGCATATCTATATATGAAGCTGTACTTTTTCAGTCTGTCGAGCAGCTTCATTTCGACGGCTTCTTTAGCCTGTTTGACGGCTACGTCCATCCTGAGTTTGAGTTTATTGAATTTATCGTTCAGCACAAGGTTATCGTCGATATTTTTCAAGAACGGTTTCAAATTTTCGGCCTTCACCCAAGATCTAGTCACCGCGTCGGAATCGAAAAATGTCACGTGGTAGTGCGTCTGAAAATAATCGTTATCCGTCAATACACAGTGTGACTAACTCCATAGATCCAATACCTTGTGTCGTTTCAAGAATTTTATCGAAATATATTACGAAAAAAAGTCGATTAATCACCCTGTATATGGCCATCAAAATTTACAAATTAAAAAAAAATAAAATACGAGTTTACAAATTTCCCACTCTCCACTTTCAGTTGATAAAAAGAATCGCACTCTATTTAAGGTAACTTGAAATTTATTTCGATTTCCACTCCAAATGAAATATTGGAATAAGTAAACAAAACACCCTGTATACCCTGTATACATGTACGTGACATGAACTAAAAAAATGGTACTTACAACACTAACCTAATGAAAGTAACCAAGAGAAATATTAGACTTACCGGTTCTAAGGAATCTTTCAAGCAAAAATAATTCTCGATTTCCGGATCATCTTCCACCATAGCCGGCCACCATGGATAACCTTCGATTTTCGCCCAGACGATGCTACCCGCGTTATATTTATTAAATATCATCAGCTCCTTTTCTTTATCGTCGATCGATTGTTCCTTGATTTCGCATCTATTATACCTCCCATCTGGATTCATCCAACAATACCATTTGTCAGGTAGATCCAGGGGATCTTTCACGTCGAGCAGGTATCTATACTTATCGCAAGAGTCGCAATACACGTAGAGACCGACGTTTCTGAATTCTTGAAGTAATCTCATTTTCTCGTAGAAGCTCTCGTTCAAAAAATCCATATGTTCCTCCTCTTTCGCATCTTTTCTGTTTAGAACTTCCTTGGAATTGGCGTCGCTACAGTTCATTGGTGGTGATGCATCGAACTTATCTGCAGGAGTCACGATAATCTTCGTATCGTTAGCATCTTTTTCCTCCTTTGGAGCTTGGAGCGATACCGTTGAGTTTTGGTTTTGATAAGTTTGTTTTTTCTTCTCCTTAACCATTTTCAACCAGTTATTGAATTTTGTCACTACCAAATTTTTGTAATACAAATTGGTTTCTTTACTCAAAGTCGACGGCATTTTAAAACTTCTACAATTTTAATATACAAATAACACTTATTAACCGTCTTACTTTCATTCACTTAAAAAAATATTTTTGACAATTGTTGACTTTTGAAATTTAAGCACTTTGAAATGTTTATCTCGTTAACCAATCGAAATCATCAATTGATGATATCTTTACGTATATTTAAGAAAAAAACGATTTTTCGCGTTGTACATCACGAAATAAAACCGCTATAATTACGATGATTTAACTATCTGAAACAAATAAAATGAAAATATGTAGACATATATGTAATACCAACTGTCCATATAGGAGTCTTACCTATATGAGTAATAATAGTATAACCATTGTATAAAGAATATTCTTTATACAATGTTATTACAGTATATGTTAGACAACGTATTATAACAAAAATAATATTTTACAACGTTGCATAGAATATTTTTTGTGTTGAAAGTTAAAATGGCAACATGCTAGTACGCTGTGAAGTTGGCTCCTAGTGATATTAGACAGTTTAGGTTATTGCATATCTGTCTTTATATTAAGTTATAACAATAAAAAGGATATTTTTATTCTAATAATACTAAAAACAACAAGTTATAGGTCCGAGACTTTTCACTGTATAAATAAATAATTCGGATTACGAAACTAAAAACGAAAATTCATTAAAACAAAAAACTTTTCTGGAAACTGTAACATAAATGGAATAACTTTAAAAGCATATAGAATTATGGACTTGGTTATAAACCGCATAGGTACCGAGTAGTATTCATGATTATGAATATATAAAAACATACATTTGTACATACATACATAACACATATTATGAGCTGTACTGGTAAATGATGAAATATTTGAAAAATTGTCTAAGCTGTATGAAGGAGATACAGAACAATTAAAAGGTAAGGTCACTCAAAAATTTTTCAGCTATATCTATAAGAGAAATGACATTCAATATATCTGTATTCATAAGTGATAATAATAACCACAATGAGAGGCGATGAGTACACATTTAAAAAACTAGAAGATCAAAGCATGATGAAATCTACAAAACGTGACATAAGCGTAAAAGGTATTGGAAACAAACATTTTGATGAATGCTTTCTTCAGAATGTTATAATATTTTCACTGGAACACAAAAGTTAAGTGTCAGACTGGATAATAGAATACATAAAAATGGTTGAAACTAAATTTGATACAAAAGTTCATTAAGTAAGATAGGAAATAATGGAGAATATACGAGTAAACGAATGAAAGAATATATGAAAAAATGAGGTACTATTCTTGATTATACTCCAACAAACTTCCCATAACTTGACTATTGATACGTTTACCTCCGTGTCCTTGCTGTTAATAAAAAAGTTGTTTAAATAACTTAAGCAGATTGAATAAATTATTGTTAGTAATTTTTTCGTGTATAGATATAGTAATAATAGTAATAAAACAACACTGCCTATTGACATGTGCAGTGTTGCCGTTTCAGTTGGGAGGCGGGAAATTCAAACAAGAAAAGCCTTTTACATTAGCCTACAGAATGTTGTTATTGAGTAGAGAGTGAGTTTACTAATTCAATCAACTGATGATCTTGAATCAAATTATACTCGGTAATATTTTTTTGTTTTGTACAAAACACATAGAGACTAATGGAGAACATTGAAACAGGTGTCAGACAGTGTAAAAGTGAGTGTGGTAATAGTAGTACATGTCTTGGATTTCTCAATGTGAATATTCTTCTAGTATCTTTTAAGGACTTTTACTTTTGTGAATTGTTCATTTAACAAATTTTGGGCAGCTGTGTGTATGTCCTCAGTGTCGATTCATTGTACAATCAACCAATCAATATGTATATCATAAGTTTTTACATATATTTATTGTAATTAAATAATTACCTCTATTATTCAATTCACTTTCCCCATTTTGTATTCTATAAGCATCTTCATTAGCCATTCGAAAGTATTATCTGATGTGGAATTTTCAATATTGCCAATCATTTCCTTAATGCTTCTTTGAAACTTCTCAATTTGTTACTGTGCAATCCAATCAAACGTTCTTTCCATAATTGCATCCATTCAGGTTTGAGTTTAATATTGTAGGTATCTTCGGTTCCATTTTCCATTTCTTCACACCTATACAATTCGAAATTATGTATGATTGTAACATTCAAGTTCAGTTCAAATGATAAGCATTCTCACCTCTTATTCGAACTTATTCTTAAAGTCACACTCACTAATGAAAACATCAATTTGTGGTGAGCAAAATAGACAAGCTACAATTGCATCATATCGCCTATTCATATTGACAGCTAGCTAAAAAAGGATCAGAACACTCTCTAGGGTAGAATCTGAAGTTTCATTCACTGAAAAGAAAATAAAAAATCGCTCAATTTCACAGTTACAGTTTTGAAAAAAAACTTTTCACATCAACTTAATGAAAGTACTGAAGTTGCTTGCTAACTTGCTGACTTTTTGCTATTCTGTGTGATCAAATGGGAAATGAGCAAAAAGCATTCCTGCTTCATTGTGAAGTACGGTGGGTCTCAAGAGGGGGCGCTACTGTCTATGGAATCGTGTTTAATTTGGCGTTTGACCGGCAGGAGGCGCTAGTGTCCATAGAATAGTGTTTTAGCTTGGCGATTGGTCGACAGAGATAGATAGTGTCTATAAAATCGTGTTTAATTTGGCGTTTGGATAGCGGGAGGCGCTAGTGTGTATAGAAATTAAACACAAATAGAATTTTTATTTAGTTCAACTTGCGGCCGCTAAGTTTTGTTAAGACTCGTATAAGGGTCCTATTTACCTTTTCCACTTCTCCATTACCTCGTGGGACTTCACAAATTGTTAACACATGTTTAATATTTTCTTCTCGACAATATGATTCGAATTTTTCAGAACGGAACGCGGATCCTCTGTCCGATATTATCCTTGACGGGCTTCCAAATATTTTACACTAAGACAACATATCACTTCTTTCGTCGTGGTTGATTTTAGGATGAAACATTCCTTCTTTCTTTCCTACAGGACGAGGTGATATATTTTACGCTATTTTTCAAGACAACATGTCACTTCTTTCGTCGTGGTTTATTTTGTTGGGTAAAGCCACACAAGCGGATCTTTTTTATTCTATAATTTACAAGGTATACAGTTATTTTTAATCGTTTCTATTTTGTATTTTAGTCTTGGTATGTAAAATTCCTTGTTTACTAATTCTTCTGTTTGTTTCTTTCAAAAATTTCCCGTCTCGTGGACTTTTATTATTATTTTTTGTTCTTTGTTGTTCATGTTGTTTGGAATGACAAGTAATTTTAATCCATTATCGTATTTATACAATATATCATGCTCTAAATAAAAATCTTCATAGTCTTTGTTGTTTTTTTTTTAAATAATTAACTTATAGTCTTCCTTCTTATACACTTTTATTTGTCAACTCCATGTACAATACAAATCATCTTAATATATCATCTTAACCTTAATATGATGAATCATTCTCGATAATTCTCCATGATTCTCACTAACTGACTTCTTCTTTTTTTTATTTTCATATATCTTAACAGTAGGCCAGAAAGTAAAAAAACTAATACCTATATTATTAAACACAAACCAGAAAAGTATTATTTTTATCACCCTCTCTTAATACTTTTCTATGAAATTTCAAATATTATATTTTGATTTTTTTCTTTTATTAACATTAATAATAAACAAAATATCTTAACATAAATTTAAATAATCTCTATTCTTATAAAACTGTCTTTTGTGGAGCCCCTTTGTTAAAATGTCTGCTACTTGATTTTTAGTTCCAATAAAAGTTAATTCCATTTTCTTTGTATTTAAAATGTCACACACAAAGTTGTATTTTATATCTATATGTTTTACACGTTTATTATTTTCGGGATTTTTTATCAAAGCTATACATCCTTGATTGTCCTCATATATTTTAAAATTTTGAATATTGACTTTCATATCAAACAATAATTTCTTAAACCATAAGCAATCTTGTACTGCGGAACATAATGCCACTAACTCAGCTTCTGAGCTTGAAAGAGTCACACAATTTTGTTTTCTTGTTACCCACATCACTATATTACCAAATAATTTAATTAAATATCCTGACACTGATTTTCTATCTACCACTTCACTTCCCCAATCAGAATCCACATAACACCCAAACAAACTTTCATTATTTTTTCTTTCAAATTTTAAATGCATATTAACTGTTCCTTTTAAATATCTTAAAATTCTTTTTAATCCTGTCCACACCAAACTATTATTTTTATCTTGAAATCTACTTAAATAATTTACTGAGTAACTGATATCTGGTCTTGTTCCAAGCATCAGATACATTAAACATCCAATTAATTGTCTTACTGGTAGAGTGCATTCATCATCTTTATTTTCAAAAATATTAAACTTTGGATCTATAGGTGTTGCTGTGGGATTGCAATTATCAAAATTAAATCTTTCTAATATTCCAAGTAAATATCTTCTTTGACTTAATTCCAAGATTCCTTCTTCTTTAATATAATTTACTTCAAGTCCTAGAAAACTCTTTAAATCTCTTTTATATCAAAACATCTCATTAAATCATTTTTACAAATTTCAATTTTATTTAATTTTTGCCCTGCTAATATGATATCATCCACGTAGAGTAATAAATACATAATTTGTTTATCTTCATCAACTTTTGTATATAGACAATAATCAGTTTCTGATCTTGTAAAACCTAAATTTAATAAATATGTATTTATTTTTATATTCCAGCATTTTGCAGCTTGTTTTAAGCCATAAAGAGCTTTATTCAATTTTAAAACACATCCTGGTTTACAATTTACCCTCTCTGGCGCATAAACATATATTTCTTCTTTTAAATCTCCATTTAGAAATGCCGTTTTCACATCAAGTTGTTTTATATAATATCCATATTGATTGCTCACTGTTAGAAGAGTCCTTATTGTTGTCATTTTTGCCACAGGTGAATATATATCATCATAATCATAAGTATTTCTCTGTCCACATCCTCGTACAACTAATCTCGCTTTGTATCTGTCTTCCATTATTGTTTCTAATGGTTTCTTAGCAAATACCCATTTAGCTGTCAAAATTTCTGCTTTTTCCGGTTTCTCTACTTCATTCCATGTCTCATTTTTCTCAATTGAATCAATTTCCCTTTTCATAGCCTGTATCCACATATTTTTGTCACTTCTATTATCTATTTCCTCCACTGTCTCTGGTACTTTTTCTACAAATGATACTGCATCAAATGCCATATATAATTCATAATCATTATATTTTTCTGGAATTTTGATTTTCCTTTTTATTCTTTCAAAATTTTTTCTTTTATGAGCTTCATCATTACTCTCATCTTCTTCTGATTCTATTTCAACGTTTTCTTCTAAACTGTTTTGTTCTCTATTATTTATTTCAATACTTGCCTTTTTTATTTTATAAATAAAATCAGTTTCATTAAATATAACATCTCGTGCTACTATCACCCTTTTTCCTTTTATACTCCACAATCTATAACCTGTATTTGTATATCCTATAAAAATCATTTTTTCAGAAACTGGATCAAACTTTTCTCTAAATTGTTATAACTGTTTCAAAACTTGGAGGCATCCCCATCATTAACATACATACAATGTCCTCATCACTCATAACAGCTCCTGTAGCTCTTATCTTCCTAACAAGATCATCAAATTCTGTCAAATAACCTTCCAAATCTTCATTCTCTTTTAATTTTAATGACATTAACATTCTTCTTAGCATCATTTGCCCGGGTAATCCTTTTTTTTCATAAATATCTCCTAAAGCTTGCCACATACCATAGGCTGTATTTTTCTCCGTTACAAATTCTAATTTCTTATCATCCAAACATTGTATTATCAATGACTTACATAACTTATCTTTTTTCATAGCTTCCTTTTTGTCTTTTTCCACTGTATAATCTGATTCCACAAATTCTTTTTCTATCCATTCTGCCACATCTTTTTCTTCTAGTAATATTTTCACTCTAAATTTCCATGAGTAATAATTTTCACCATTCAATAGTTCTATGTTATAAATATTTTTTATTTGTGAATTAGCCATTTTCTTTATATTTTAATTATCCACAGAATCACCTGGGCCCATAACCTGTTGATTTTTAAATAATTAACTTATAGTCTTCCTTCTTATACACCTTTATTTGTCAACTCCATGTACAATACAAATCATATTAATATATCATCTCAACCTTAATATGATGAATCATTCTCGATAATTCTCCATGATTCTCACTAACTGACTTCTTCTTTTTTTTATTTTCATATATCTTAACAGTAGACCAGAAAGTAAAAAAACTAATACCTATATTATTAAACACAAACCAGAAAAGTATTATTTTTAACAGTCTTCTGTAGTCAATATCCTTTTTATTACCATTTGTGTACCTCGGTTCGGCCATCCTTTTTTCTCACTAGTCCAATAGGACTAGCGAAATCCGAAAAACTCGGTTTGATTATTACATCTTTTAACCATTCCTCTATCTGTCTATCTACTTCTTCTTTTTCGGATGCCGATAGTCTTCTTGGTCGCTAATAAATCGGTTCTTTGCTTTTCAGTACAATTTTCACCTCAATATTCGTTGTCTTCGCTTTGAGTGGTTTGTAGTTTTCTATTAATTTCTTCACTTCCTGCCTATTGAACCACGGAAAAGCATGTAGCGCCTAACGAGTTCTCCACGGTTCGCAGTCTTTAGAAAAACAAATGTAAAACTTTTATAACTTTGAGTTTTGCATACTTAATGTTGTGACCAATTCTACCTACACAACTTAACGTTGTCATGATTGATTCTACGCAAAATATATAAAAATTGAAAAAAAATAGAAGAAAATAACTCTTTGTCTTTCGTTTATTAAAACTTAATCCTGTACTTTTCTACTCAGAAAACAAATATGCTATATAAAAAAATATCTCGTTTTTACAGCAAAGGAAAAACCAAATTATCCTCAAAAATGTCCGTTACAATCAATACAATATAAACTTATTATTCACCTTAGCTACAGAAAATATTTTGTAATTCAGATAAACTAATTGAATTTCGATAATTCTAGTTTGTACAAATGTATTCTGCCCTTTTTTTATACAAGTACTGTTAGAATGTATCTAAAAAAAATTTGCCTTCCGCCACTGATCACTAGTTCGTGGGCTTCGAAAAATACTTCTCACATCAGGCTTCCTCCAGATTTAAACTGGCAATTTCACTTATTTCCGATTCCAGTAACCTCGAGTAGATCAGCTCGGAATATGAACAGTGTAGTCTTCTTCAAATTAGCAGATTTCTCGTAACACTTTATTTTACAATGTTCTGCTGTAGCGTACAGCTCCAAAGACCATTTTAACCACGGAAAGTCTATTAGAAGAGCAATCACAAAGTGAATGTAGTGGAAAAGCCCGTCCTTCATCAAGTGGATTTGAGGATAACTTTGTGAATGAAGAGGTAAGATGAAAATACCAATTTTTAATATAATAATTTCTAAATTTGTCTGTAGGAAAATGTTGCATCTGGTGATCTGATAGAAAAAACCAATCGCGATCAAGTAGAATATACGGATACAGAAAAAAAATAGCAGAATAAATAATAAATGAAATTAGTGATTCTAGAACTACTGAGAATATTTACAATACTCCATCTATTAGTATAACAACCAATAATATGAGTAGTTCAATTGAATCTTCGCCAAATTGGACATTGATCTCTGATTCTTCACATTCGCAACCAGATTTTGAGAAATTAGGATAATACAATTGGATTATCTATGGAAACTCTAGTTCGAAATACACTTTGATTAGATAATGTTCGCCAAAAGCTCCAGGATTAGAATGTTCTATGACTTTGTTCAATAACCGTCGATGAGATCCGGGTATTTAAATTTCCATAGATAGTGAATATTCATATCATTAAATTTGTAATTTGGATTGTAACTAAAGTGAATTTGACTCATATTTTGGATTGATTGATGCCTTATACCTTGTTATTTTCAAACTAAAACTATTTAGATGATGTATCTGTTTGCCATTGAATAGGAGAATTTTTCAGAAAATGGGAAAGTTTTGAAATTAAGAAAATTTACCTCACACACAGACACTAAATATCCATAGGTTTCTACAAGATTTTTGCCAACAAAAACCGTTTTGCAGATTGCACCTCAAATAAGCTTATTCCAATTATTAAATGGTGGTTTCATGTTGTGTCCAAAACGTATTATATAGAAGATGAAATTATAGATGCAACTGGGAGTTGCTTCGGCCAAGGAAATTTCACAGTATATCTAGCTTCAGAATTCGCACTGAAGTAAATCGAGTGGAATAATTAAGAAAGTCCAAACCAGAATTTCCAAGATTTAACCTCTTGCAGTATACAGCAACTGTCCATATCTCTGATTGAATTGAGCCAGGTAAATATAGTTCAAAGACACTGTGTGAAACAAGGTGTATAGAAATGCTCGAAGCCGTGTTGACCTTAATGAAACAGCTTTCCTGCACTTTATTCTGTCGTAAGAGTTTTCATTCAGTGTCTTAGTTCTATCTGTCTGGTAAAAATTAAAAATCAAGTACTAGTCTCCCGATTTTTCCAGATTGATTATCACATTTTCCCAGTCGAAATTTCGTCAATATACTATCTATTATGATGAATATTAATTTTAGAAAATACAAGTATAATATAACAACCAAATTTTTTGTAATTGTTTAAGTAATTATTCACCAACTGCTGTTTTTGAGAGTCCAAAAATTTCTATTCTTTTCAAGATACGCAACAATATTCTACCCTAATTGTGGCGGAAAAAAATGTTGATAATCTTTGATTTGTGCATCGAAATTACGCGAAAAAAATTGCTATTTTGAAGTTGTTTTATTGAAAAATAAATAAAATTGATTAGCTTGGACATAGGAAAAATTATCGGCTTGACAGATGAATGAATTTAATCATATTTATGAAATTTTTGTGCCAAATGGAATTGGGCATCAAATTGACGGAAAGGGGCATAAACATTTATGACGCTTTAAGACAATATAATTGAATTTTATTTGGAAATCTAAGGAAAAGGCATGAAAATGAATAAATTTGGCATAAATATTGATTTGCAACTCCGCCTAGGGTGGTTGATGGGTGGATTGAGTAGCCCATTGACTATCACTGCCGGTCCCAAGCCCGGATAAAGGAGGAGGGTTAAGGGGTGAGGCCAGTAACCTGCCCCTCGTAAAAAGAAAAAACACTCACAGAACTGTCACATTAGCCTCGGAAACTGGACGGAGCATTGACGACGACACGGCACGAAAACGGAAAAAACGAGTATGGAAAGAAAACATAGTAAGACTCGGAAGTTGGAACATTACATCATGGAGCAACAAAGACTATGAGGTGGTCGTAGAAATAGAGAAAAACAAAATAGATTTCTGCGCACTTTCAGAGACCAAGAAGAAAGGCAATGGCAGTCAAAGGTACCAAAACTACATACTGTTTTATAGTGGAGTCGACATGAACTTGCGAGCACGGGGAGGAGTAGGGTTACTAGTGAATAAAAAATTTGAAAAAGATATTAAGGAAGTACAGTATATAAGTCATAGCATCATACAGATAATAGTAGAGCTGGCCAACGAAAGAACACACCTACTAAGTATATATGCACCTGATGTAAGCAAACCGAAAGAAGAAAGGGAAGCTTTTTTTGATGCCTTGCAAGCTACGTCAGATAAAATACCCAGTAAAGACAAAGTGTTTATTATGGGCGACTTTAACTCAAGAATTGGGAACACAGTCATCCCAGGAATCATGCATAGTTTCAACGAAGGAGCAGTGAATGATAACGGAGATATATTGATAGATGTATGCGCCCTCAACGAATTACGTATCAACAACACATATTTTGATCATAAGAAACAACAAAAGTACACCTTCGCTAACACGAGAAGCCAAAAATCAACTATTGACTACATAATTACAAACAGGAAAGTCCACCCCTTCCAGATACTTGACGTACGGGTATTAACATCGGCAAACATCGGCACCCAACACGGTTTAGTATTGTGTAAATACCGCGTATCCCACATAATAAAGAAAAGAAAAACATCCAACTACGTATCGAAATTTAATATAGAGTCGCTTAAGGATGAAAGCATTAAATACCTCTATCAAAACAGACTCCGCGAAAAAATTGTCCAAAACCCTATAAAAGAAATCGACAACGTAGAAGCCGCCTGGGAAAAACTAAAGAATAACATAAAGAACAGCGCAAAGGAATCCCTAGGAGAAAGAACAATAGACATGAATAGAACACAGAATAAACCCTGGTTCACTCTAGAAATTAAGGAACTGGCAAATGAAAAAAAGAAAGCGTACATAAAATACATTACCAATAGAACACAGGAAGAATACGAAGCCTATAAAAGAGTGAGGAATAGAACAAACAACACAATAAAAGAACTGAAAAAAACATACTGGGAAAATTTCTCAGTGGAAATGGAACATGAATTGTACGGAGACCAGAAAAAAATATGGAACATGATACGAAAAAGGAAGAAACCAATCAACGAGGAGGTAGTGATAAATGTTATAAATCAGGAAACATGAGCAGCACATTTTGAGATCCTATATGATAACAACGGAAGCAGGGACGAAGAAGTCGCAAACCCGCCCTCCCCAAACGAACAGGAAGAAACCATCACATTAGAAGAAGTACAAACAACCATAAAGAAACTAAAGAATAGAAAATCACCAGGTACAGACAATATCCCAAATGAACTACTGAAGAACGGGAGCCCAGAAATCGAAAAAGAATTAATAAAACTGTACAATAAAATAGAAAGAACTGGAGTAATACCCGAAGAATGGAGAACTAGTATAACTATACCTATATACAAGAAAGGTTTAAAATCAGATCCGAAGAATTACAGAGGCATAACGCTACTTAGTAGTGTGTTAAAGTTATTTACCAAGATACTTGCAAATAAGATAACTGCTAAGGTAGGCATCTCAGAAGAGCAACAAGTCTTCCGCCCAAACAGATCCACTATAGACGCAATATTTATATTACGCCAGTTGATAGAGAAATCTATAGAATACAATAAACCCATGTACACATGTTTCGTAGATCTAAAGCAAGCATTCGATAGAGTAAAACTCAACGATGTAATCCACCGACTAAACCAAAAAGGCGTCAAGAAGCATTATACAAATCTAGTAAGGCAACTTAACATAAACACCAAAACAAGAAGAATAAAAACAGACTGTGGGCTAACAAGAGAACTCAAAGTCTCATCCGGCATAAGACAGGGAGATAGCCTCAGCCCATGCCTTTTCAACGTAATAATGGACCAAATAATTGAGAGCGTAAACGAAGTTAATGCAGGATTTGAAATGAATAACCGTCGCCTGAGAATCCTTTGCTACGCAGATGACGCTATACTTATAGCTGAAAATGAAAACGATCTACAACGCCTCCTTCATAAATTTAACCTGACGGCACAGATACTTAACATGCAAATCTCATGCGAGAAAACACAAAGCATGGTAATATCCAAAGACCCAATAAGATGCAAGTTGGTAGTAAATGAGCGCATTATAAAGCAAGTAATGAATTTCAACTACTTGGGCGTAGAAACAACGAGCAGCAGAATCATAACGGACGAGGTAGATAAGCAGATCAAGAAAGCAACTAGAATATCGGGATATTTACGGGACATTATATGGAGCATAGAAAGTAAGACGCTAATCTACAAGACCTGTATCAGACCCATACTAACCTATGCCGCAGAAACAAGGGCAGACACAACACAAACAAAGAGAAAAATGAGAACAGCAGAGATAACGATATTACGAACAATAAAGGGTACCACACTCCACGATAGAATACCCAACACAGATAACTTAAGAGAACTTCCAAATTCAGTGGTAAGCTCAATAATTACTCATCTTGTACTGGATACTGTGGATAATTTAAATTTTGGTATCTCTTAAATGAATCGAGTAGATAAACTCAAATATTTGAGATCCCTTAAATCCTTTTCCGCTCTAACTCCTTCATTATCTCGAAGTCGAACACCATTACTAACTAATTAAACCATACGATAGGATTGGGAGGTATAAAGTTTTTCAGAGGTGATGGGATGATAAAAAAAGGTTTTTAAGAATTTAAATTTTAAAAATCTGTCCCCACTTTCATGAATAAATTCAAAGCATTTTTTTTGTAAATTAGTTTTACATTGTCCTTGCATAATGAAGTACCCAATAAGTCCCTTGAGTCGGGTAATTCATCAGTATTCATGTTTGTTTCCTGTTTTTATTTTTTATTGGAACCTCAATATCAGTGACATTATTAGAACATTTTTCTTATTGGTTATAAGAGAGTCTCACTCTTGGAAGCACTTACAGTTTCGGATGAGTGTAATAATTCAATTTAGGAAAATTTAGATGGAACGGATCTTCCAGACTGATGTAAAATACAGAATATGCATATTGATGAGTATGATTTACACAAGCTAAATGCTTTTAAGAGGTTGACAATATCTAATACTAATGAATCACCTCTTCTCAAATAGTAATTACAAAGCTAGATCGATAAGTCCATCACTTTTTGAATTTCCCACTTGCCAACTGAAACGGCAACACTGCACATGTGAATATGCAGTGTTTTTTATTACTATATACACCAAAAAGTTATTTAAACAACTTTTTTTATAAACATTAAATATATTGATTAAATCTGAATTAACTATCTGTCCAAAAAAACTCGCGTGAAGAACAGCAAGGGCGCGGAGGTAAACGTATCAATAGTTTTGGAGCTCAACAAGATTTGAAATTTTTATAAAAAAATTCATGTATATCTTTCTATTATTTCACTCACCTGAAACTTTAAGTGCTTTTGAAAGTATGAATAACTCTTGTAACCAACAAGAAAATTGTTCTTATAATGTCATTGGTATTAAGGTTCCAACAAAATTAGAAACTTTGCAGAAAATCTCAGCAATTCTGATTTTGATACACTGATGAAGCCCAAGAAAAAATATGAGTATTATGAAAAATAGAGTGACTCTTCGAAGAAAATCTCTCTTCAAATTAAATTCGAAATCTGTGAAAAATAGGTTTTACGGAAATGATTGATAAATTTGCCACTCAGAAAGCCAGAAAGATTATTTTATAATTAGGTAATTATAATGATTAGGTACTTAGTCTGTAAACTGTTGAACAACTGATTGATATACTTTTCATTGAGAATTGAGTAGGTACTTTTTTATGCAAAGGAGATATTATTGTTTGTTTTTTATTTTGATACAGACACCTACAAGATGCTTGATGCTCTATCTGTATTCTCTGGAGGTGTCAGATACCACCAGGAAGCGTATGGAACAGAAGACGAGGATCTGTAGACATCCCACATAAATATTGGGTTCCTCAGTATGTATTTACATTAGTTATCTCGTAATCCGAAAAGCCACCATCCGGACTCCGAGAGTCCGTGGAGGATTTCAATACATTTATATAGCTTGTAGACTTTTATTACTTTTTGTTTGGGGAAATCCATTTATTTTTATTAGCATTTTTAGACTCCGCAATCCGATTCAAACAGTGTCTAATTGAATCTGACACCGCTCAGACGTATAAAAAAGAAGAAGAATACTTCAAGGTTATAATAAGTATGTTGGATACAAATAATCAATTGTAAAAAACAAAATGTTGTTTTGAGGTTATATTAGTTAAATTTGACATTAACGCGGTCGTATGTCAAATATTGATATAAATTGAAAACCGATATGTCTAGGTTGAGAAAAGAGAAGCGTTGCTTTTGCGATGCAATTAAACCGGGTCCTTTGAGTTATAAACGCAAAATTATGGAAAATTTGAGAAATGAGACACCCGCTACGGATAGTAATACCGATTGTAGTAGCGTCCCAACGAGTTCGAGCGCTCGAGATATTCAGAATCATTATTATACAATTTCTTAAACTATTATGATTATTTGTATTTACTACCAACTCTGGAAGTTTCCTTTCAAGCCATTTTCAAGGTAAGTTCATCCTCAAACTTACGCTTATTTACATATACTTCCCATTTGTACCTATCCATTAGTTTTTTATCACTTTTCTTTCCGAATCAATCTTCTCACCATCTTATATCTTTGGATCATTATTCTCGATCATCCAACTTTTATTTTCATTCTCTTTTTTCATTGTTCCTTTCTAAAATGTAACATAAACTTTTGACTTTAAACAGCCCTTCAAAAAAAATTCACAGCAATTAAATTTGGTGACATAACCTATTCCGTATTTTCCAGAATTTTAAAAAAACAGACTAAAAAATTATTTTTCTTATGGATGTTTGGTACAATGAACTCTAGTTGTAGAAAAATCTGCGGGACTTTGAGCCGTAAGGGATTTTAAATTATTATAACTGTGTTAACGAGGGAAACTATTAGCTTTTGTATGCACAACTCTGCGCGCGATTTCCCAGGTTGTTGTGTCTGAAATATACGTGACCACAAAACTGAACTCTTAGTATTTAAAGCCTCATGATATTTCTGACAATTCCGGTATTAAGTTTAATCAAAGATTCCATCGGACGAAGAATAAAAATTAATTAAATTTTGAGTTTTGGACTGGTATTCGTTTGAACGTAATAGCATCCCAAAAGCCGTTGGGTTATAAAACGACGACGCGCAGTCATTACCATTTTTAAATTACCCAATCAAAAAGAAGAATTAAATAATTGACGTTTCTTGAACAGAAAGGATTTTTCAAATTTCGAAAATGTTCATTTGTGGACAATTTAAACCTACGAACTTTTGATTTGAGGTTAACTCAATAATTAAATCACCGCGTGTTGTTCAACACGATACATTTTGATACTGAATTCGAGATATGACGTTATTAATTTTTATTTTTGGTAATGAGCTTTTGGACTGTACAATTTATCTCGAAATAATGCTTGAAATTAATTAGAGGGAATCCAAAAGAGCTGATATCAGATCTCATCCTTTCAGAAAGCTTTCTTAAACACAGCTTCGTTTAC
Source organism: Diorhabda sublineata (assembly GCF_026230105.1). Taxonomy (NCBI): domain Eukaryota; kingdom Metazoa; phylum Arthropoda; class Insecta; order Coleoptera; family Chrysomelidae; genus Diorhabda; species Diorhabda sublineata. Next base: position 3,053,739 of record NC_079486.1, read on the forward strand.
CATGTGAATTTTTTTCCAAAAATAAATACAATAAACGGCTATAAAAATTGTTTGGATTGTCTTCCTCAAGTTGTTTGGTCTTTAATTGACTTGTTTCACATTAAAAAATATTATTGAGGAGCTTTCATATTTTTTCTGGGAATTCTGATCAAATAACTCATAAATCGCGCGAAAAAGAATTAACAAAAAACAAACTGGATTTTGAATTTATAAAACTGTTCGTGCAATAACGAAAATCTCAAAAGATAATTAACGCTTCCCCGCGAACTGAATAGTAAACAACTTTTCCAGGTAAACATCGAAATATTTAATTTTCAGAATCAGTTGATTATTCAAAAGTATGAATAAACAACAACAGTACACAAAAAATTAATTCCTTGGGGTAACTAAATCGAATAAAGTTACAATTGATTTTTTAAAAATTAGTCAGAGAAAACTTTGTAAGTAAATAAGTGAAGTTTCCGTTTGTTGATATATCATTGGAATGAATTTTACATTTAACGAATAGCACTTGTCAAATCGTTAAGCAAAAAAAGCGGGCATTTCAATTCGATAAAGCTTCGTAACAGAAATTTAACATTTCATAATAACTCTTGCGAATATTTTGTTCATCCCCAAAGAATATCGAGTTTGTGTGTAGTTTTGCCCGTTTCTCCAAGGATAAATTCGAAAGAGAATTCTCTCGTGTTTCAATACGAAATTACTTGTAATGCAAATTCAGTTTTATTATAAAATTATGTTTGTATATACGTGTATTATAACAAATTTCAATCTCAAGACTTCCTCGAGGAGCTCCATAATCAAACCATCTTATTGTTTCCCATATGGGATTTTACGATGGGTCCAGTATAGGCACAGACATGGACTAAGTGTTCTAAACTTGGTGGGACTGTGATTCAAACCTGGTTGAGCTAGCGTATAACTATTATTTATGTATCCCAATAAAGTTGGACTAAAGTATAACTATCATTTATGTATCCCAATAAAGTTGGGCTAAAGTATAACTATCCTTTATGTATCCCCAGGAAGTTGGGCTAAAGTATAACTATCATTTATGTATCCCAATAAAGTTGTGCTGAAGTATAACTATCATTTATGTATTCCAATAAAGTTGGGCTAAAGTATAACTATCATTTACGTATCCCAATATAGTTGGGCTAAAGTATAACTATCATTTATTTATCCCAATAAAGTTGGGCTAAAGTATAACTATCATTTATTTATCCCAATAAAGTTGCTCTAACGTTTTTAATAAAGTTTATTTTGAGAGTTATTCACTACGCATAACATATTGTGGGGTTTTATTCTAATATAATTGGAGGATTTTATTGGGGAGTATGGGAGACCCAAAATGTTTTATTTTCATTGGTTGTTGTTGATTTATCTATGTCAAACGATTTGACCATACTTTCGTCCTTTTTTTTTATTTGGTTTAACTCTTTGTACTTCTTTTTTATTTACTTAATGAGTCTTTCTCGCGCATTTTTAATTTGGGGCTTAACGAAATGGGTCATGTGGATATTTTTTCATTGCAATTTCAAATTAAACACTGTCTCAGTTCTACCATAAGATTACTTAGTTTAGTAGTTATTTCCGACGCTTATTAAGGGGACCATCGTCATCGGAAAACCGTAAATTGGCCGCATTACAACGGGGTCCCTTATCAACTTCCAAACCTTTCCCGTTTTATCGTAAGATATATGGAATATACGTCAGAAAATAACTTTTTTTTTATCTCTTTCAATCTGGACACGTAGAATATGTTACCAATAGAACGATTGTCGATGTGATTACGAAAGTAAATATATTGTATGAGAGGAATTTATATAAAACGACGATTGTTGTAATGATAATTCGCTGAAATGTTTGACTTCAGTTTTTGTAGACGACAACATGGTTATATAAACGCGAATACATCAGTGTATTTGTGAATGTTGTCGTTTTATACGTGAAGATTAAGTGAATGTAGTTTATGTAATGAAGTAAATTTTGACTGAAAATGTTTAATTTTTAAAATTTTGATTCTTATAGTAGGTATGTACAATTATTTTTCACACTTTCTACACCTTTAACTAAGTAATTTGATAAAAATACTCACGTATACAACACAATGTTTTATGTTGATGAATATGCTTTTAAGGTGTTGGCAAGTGTTTGAATATCTTTTTTAATAATTAGTATAGGCACTACACCAATACTGGAAGTAGTTTACAAATAATTTATTTTTAGGTAAAGGAGCATGATTTCTCATTTACCAAAATGGCCTCTAATAAAAAAGAATTGTATGTACTCTAACATATTTACTAATTTCGCTATGGTAGCTTGATCTGAACTGGGCCTGGAAATTTGTAGTGTAACGTCTGTGAATGTCAAGTTACAAAAAAAGAATTATATTATTGAAGTAGCAACAAGAGAACACCATCTACCCGGCTTTGAAGATTTTTGCAGTGATTCTATCATTTAGGAAATATTTTTGGAAATTTGATAAAACAGTCCCCAACAACACATTTTTTTTTAAATATTTACCTGTATATAATGATTGATATAATAGGAGCGTTTGGATGGATTCACATGGGAACCCTTAGTAGTTTTGAGTACCTACCTTATGGAATTGCAAGATAAAGATCATTCAAATGAACTGTGGTATTTCTGCACAAAAATAAATGATAGAAAAGATCCTCGTATTGTTCTGACACATCTTACTTGTTTTATTCATATTTCTGAGGTAAGAAAATAAAATATTGAGTAATTTTTGATTGGTTTGATTTAAAGAGACTCCACCCCAATTGTGAAGAATAAGTAACTTGTAGTTTACAATGAATTGATGAAAAATGTTGCCAGTGAGTTGATATTTGTCTAAATATTAATATTTTTCTAATAAATTTACTTTTAATCAAAATAATTAGTAGTTGCTCATCAATATTTGATATTAAATCATATATTTTGTTAAGTATTTTAGGTGACTTCCTTTGAAAATCTCAAACTAGTCTGAAAAAAATAACTTTAGCAATGTCATGTTTCCATCAAATTATTGTCTTACCAGTTTTTGAATAAGAACTTTCAAGTCACTTACCATTTCATCACTTTGTACAAATTCAACACTATATCTGCCAATGAAACTGAATGAGTAATGAAGAATTTTCCTGAAAAGTCCTGTATGCATATGACTTGGTTAGTGTAAATTTAGCTTAGGGAATACATTGTAATGCAACTTAATGGTTTACTGCACTCCATGTCTAAGGTATTTTAGAGTTGTTGAATATTGAAGAAACATGTTTGTTTGAATTGGGTGAGGTAATGCCATTTCTACTGATACATACCCACACACTTTTGTTTTGTTTTTTTAGCTTCTCAACAACCAGTTGAAAGTATATTGTTATCAAGTCATTCTAATGGAAGTAAAAACGTTGAGAGAACGAAAAGGGAACAGTATTCTTTTCAAAACAAGTCCTAAACATCAAAATGTAGGCTTACAGCTGTCCTGTGGTAGGTATCTGTTTTATATTAATTATATGTATAAAGAATTTTGAGGGGACCACATTTCTAAATGTTTTCGCACATTTGTTCTTAGCTTTTCAACTCTCTGTCATCCTTTACTGTTACGAGATATATAGAATAATTGTAGATAAGTATAATTTTGAATATGCCTCTTTTTGTTACTCCTTTTAATTTTGTTGGTACATGTCTTCTTTTTCACCCGATGTATTTTTTATAGATTATCTTCTAAAGCAGAAGATCAAAATTCATCATTTTCATTATTAAAATGGAGTTTATCACTCCACTCTATCATAATCCTTTTTTTTTCGTGTTTAAAACTCATCAGATTGATCCCTTATCATATATAGCTGTCATAATAACTCCTGATCTCATTTTTTACATTGCTGACTTGCTGTACTATTATGACAAAAACTTTTTGTAAATTACTGACATCCAACCCAATTTTACTTAGAAAATTGTTGAATTGTTAAACAAGATATTTTCTAAAGCGACTCATTTCTTCAATAATTCACTTTATTTTCTTCATTTTCCTGATTTTCATGTCTCTTCTTATTTTAACTCATGCAAGAAGTTATAACTTCATAACTTTCACAGTATGTATTATATCTTAAATATTCATATTATTACAAAAATTCATGCGTTTAAAAAAAAGTAAAGGTGGTAGGAAGCTTTTGTTTTTTATAAACATCGCTAGAGTGCAGATTTTCTAATGATATATAACTTTTTTCGATATCTTTTTGTAATTGGACCATTTCGACGAAATTCCAAGTTGCATGATTTGCGAAATTTATCAGTGTAAAGGAGGATACAATGTAACGGCTTTTTGTAATGGTTATTGAGCAGCTTTTCCTCTTTATTTATCGAGAACAGATATTAATACATATTTCCATAATGCAGGTACTACAGATGAATTTTTTCTAAATTTTAATGATTTATTTAATATACTTAAATTTCGTAATAGATTGGCAAAATAAATATTTTAAAAACCACTTAGCTCTAGAACAAATTATTATTATATATTTGTAGTAGTGTGTATAGAATCGTGTTTAGTTTGACGTCCGGCCGGCAGAGGGCGCTAGTGTCTATAGAATCAAGTCTAGTTTGGCGTCTGACCGGCAGGAGGAGCTGGTGTGTATAGAAATCAAACACAAATAGTATTTTTATCAAGATCAACTTGCAGCCGCTAGGTACTTCCAGTTTGACTATTCCTCGCCAGACGGCGTAAGTTCGTGTTTGGTTAGTTTGGCGATCGGTCAATAGAATCGTGTTTAGTTTGACGTTTGGCTAGCGGGAGGCGCTAGTGTCTATGGAATCTTGTTTAGTTTGGCGACTGGCCGGCAGAGGCTGCTGGTGTCTACAGAATCGTATTTAATTTGGCGTTTTGCTAGCGAGAGGCGTTTTTGTTTATGGAACCGTGTTTAATTTGGCGTCTGGCCGGTAGGGGGCGCTAGTGTCTATAGAATCGTGTTTTATTTTGGCGATTTGTTGAAATAGATTTATATGTCTATAGAATCGTGTTTAATTTGACTTTTGGCTAGCGGGAGGCGCCAATGTCTATGGGAATTTGTTTAGTTTGGCGTTTGACTCGCTGGGGGCGCTACTGTCTATGGAATCGTGTTTAATTTGGCGTTTGACCGGCAGGAGGCGCTAGTGTCCATAGAATAGTGTTTTAGCTTGGCGATTGGTCGACAGAGATAGATAGTGTCTATAGAATCGTGTTTAATTTGGCGTTTGGATAGTGGGAGGCGCTAGTGTGTATAGAAATTAAACACAAATAGAATTTTTATTTAGTTCAACTTGCGGCCGCTAAGTTTTGTTAAGACTGGTATAAGGGTCCTATTTACCCTTTCCACTTCTCCATTACCTCGTGGGACTTCACAAGTTGTTAATACATGTTTAATATTTTCTTCTCGACAATATGATTCGAATTTTTCAGAACGGAACGCGGATCATCTGTCAGATATTATCCTTGACGGGCTTCCAAATATTTTATGCTAAGACAACATATCACTTCTTTCGTCGTGGTTGATTTTGTTGATTTTAGGATGAAACGTTCCTTCTTTCTTTCCTACAGGACGAGGTGATATATTTTACGCTATTTTTCAAGACAACATGTCACTTCTTTCGTCGTGGTTTATTTTGTTGGGTAAAGCCACACAAATTTGGAAAAGTCAGTGAATATGTAACTAAATCAAAAGAATTATTGAAAATTGTGAAGTTATTTTGGTTTTCTAGAAAATTCCAGTGTGACAGATTTTGTTGTAATATTCGTTTCTTCTATAGTATAAATAAAAGAAATTTATACAGGTTCTTCTATACTTTTATTATATTAGAAGTAAAACTACACAAAATGACTTGAATCTGAAAGTAACCATTTTTTTTTATCTTTTCTTGACATAATAATCATCCTTGCCAACTTAATTGCTGGGTTACGTTCAGTAATTTTTTACAACACTACCCCTTAAACCAGCAATTAATTTTGACCAATATTTTTAGTACAAAAAATATGCTTGGGATTATGCAGCCCTTTTGTTAAAAGATCTGCTACCATTTTTTCAGTAGGCATGTATTTAATTTCAACCAAATTTTTTTCAATTACTTCCCTTACAAAATGGTACTTAGTGTCTATATGTTTAGTTCTGTTATGGTAAACAGGGTTTTTTAACAATTTTTGTGCACTTTGGCTGTCATTGAAAAGAATTACGGGCTTAGTCTCACAAAACTCATTTAAAAAACCACTAACAAATATGGCTTCAATTTTAAACCGACTTCAATAGGAGTCAAAACAGTTTTAGCATCACCTAACTTGAAACGCTCTAATAATTCTAAAATATAGTTCCTCTGATTAACTTTAATCAAATTGTTTTGTTTGTCAAAATCAATATTTAAACCTAAAAAATATTTGATTGGCCCCAAGTCTTTAATTTTAAATTGTTTTGACAATTCCTGATTGAGGTTGGTTTTAAAAACTGAGGAATTTGAACAAATTAAAAAATCATCAACATAAAAGGCCACTAGAATTATAAATTTGTCCTTGTTTTGGAAAAATATACATGGTTCAAAACTTGATTGCTGAAAACCTAAGTCTTTTAAGACATTTTTTACTTTAATATTCCAAATTCTGGAGGATTGTTTTAATCCATATATAGCCTTTTTTAATAAACATACTTTATTTTCATTATTTTTTAGAATAAACCCCTCAGGTTGCACCATGTAAATTTCTTCATCCAAGTTTCCGTTTAAAAATGCAGTTTCTACGTCTAAGTGGTCAATATCTAAACTTAATTCTACAGATAAAGCAAACAATATTCTTATTGTAGAGTATCTAACTACAGGTGAAAAAGTTTCAAAATAATCTATACCAAAGGTTTGTGTGAAACCCTTTGCAACTAGCCGTGCATTATATCGTATTTCATTATTTGAATTCCTTTTTAAACAAAACACCCACTTATTTTGCACAACATTTTTGTTTGATGGACGGTCTACTAAAATCCATGCCTCATTTTTCATTAATGATTCGTACTCTCGTTCCATTGCTTTTTCCCATTTTCTTCGGTCACTTCTTGACATCGCTTCATCTACGGTCTTTGGATCTTGCTTTTCATTATAAGTTTCCTTATTCATCACATTGTATGAAATGTAACCTTTATAATTTCTTTTCTTTGACACCCTTCCTGATCTGGTTACAATTTTTTGATCATTAATTTCCTCAAAGTTTTCACCTCCAGTTTCTTCTGGAATTTCATTTTCTTCTTCATTGATATTATTATTTGATCCTCCACCTTCTTCATTTATGTCACAATCATCCACTCCAGGTTTAGTTTTTGTTTGTAGGTCAACAGTAATTGCTTAATCAGGATCTGAGTTGCTAGTTTCAGCCTTACAATTATTTATGTTTTTGAAAGGTTGATTCAGAAATTCATTAAATTTTACATTACGACTTATAATAATTTTATCTGTATCTGTATCTAGAATTCTATAAGCTTTACTATTTTCACTGTATCCCACTATAATACCTATTTTTGCTCTTTTCTCTAGTTTAGATCTTTTTTCTTTTGGAATGTAAACAAAAGCCTGAGAACCAAATGTAATGAAATATGATAAATCAGGTTTCTTTCCGACCCATAACTCATAAGGTGTCTTTTCTTTACTTTTAGTATGTAGTCTATTAGAAATGTAGTTAGCAGTTGTTACTGCTTCCCCCCAATATTTATGGGGTAAATTAGCATCTAATAACATACACCTTGCCGATTCCATCAATGTTCTATTTTTCCTCTCCGACACACCATTTTGCTCTGGACAATATGGTGCAGTCGACTGAAAGCTTATACCAAAACTTTTGAGTAGCTTCTGCACAGCAACCCCTGTATATTCCCCTCCATTATCACTTCTAAATGTTTTTGGATAGACCCCAAAAATATTTTTGACTTCTAGAATGAATTCCTTTAGTTTAATATATACTTCATCTTTAGATTCTAACAAATAAAGTGTGGTATATCTTGAAAAATCATCGGTTAAAGTCAAAAAATATTTCTTTTTATCAACAGTAGGGGTTCTCATAGGTCCACATATATCACTATGGATTAAATCAAGAACTTTAAACGTCTTACTTCCTGATTTTTTAGGAAAAGATTTCCTCATTAATTTACCTTCAATACAAGTGACACATTGTTTTTTCTGACCACAATCATTTATTTTTATGCCAATAGCTAAATCTTTACTTACTATCATTTTTATATCATCCGGGCTTCTGTGACCTAAACGTCTATGCCATGTATGTATATAATTATTCATTTCCTCACACGTTTTTACAATATTTACTTTTTCTGAAAACTTGTTTAATTTATATAAACCATTACAGTATTTTCCTGTGGCTATAATAGAATTATTAATTTCTATATAATTACAATCATCAAACTTTATGTTATAACCAGCTTTTGTAATTTTAGACACCGAAAACAGATTATTGCTTAGCTCAGGTACAAATAAAACATCTTTAAATTTTAAACTTATGCATTTACCTGAAATTTCTGTTTTTACTAAAATATCACCTTTACCTTTGACTTGCATTTCCTGTCCATTTGCAACTATAATTTTATTTAACTTTGAATAGTCCAATTTAATAAATAATTCTGGATTATTTGACATGTGACTTGTAGCCCCTGAATCAATATACCATTCTAGATTATTTTTACTGTTACCGGAAACATTGAAACAAAAAACTGAGTCAGACAACTCATCACCTTCAACAGTTACTTTGGCATGTTGCTTTCCCTTATTTCTGTCTTTCTTCATGAAAAAACAATCTTTTTTGTAGTGACCTTTTCTATGACAATAATGACATTCTATTTTTTCTTTCATCTTCTTCGAAAACTTTTTATTTGTGTTTAATGCCGTCTCTGTTGAACTGGTATCTTCTTTTCTTTTATACTCATCCATTAGTTTTCCCTTTACATATTCAAGAGTCAATTCATCATCTGGCCCAGCATCTAATGCTGTTACTAATGTGGAATAACTTTCTGGCAATCCATCTAACAATAATGCAGCTACATGGAAATCCTTAATAGTCTCACCAACTCCTCGTAGTCTTTCAACTAATTCTAGTATTTCTTTAATGTATTCATGCATTGGTTTATTTTCAAGTCTAGACTGATACAGCTTCCTCAATAAATACAACTTGTTACTTAAATTATTTCTTTCATGTACCTTTTGCAGTTCATTCCACATTTCTTTCGCATTCTTGCATTTATAAATGTGTGCTATCTGATTGTCTTCGATACTAAATGAAATTGTAGCTTGTGCTTTTTCATCTTTACATTCTTATTGGTTTTTAATAATATTACGATGTATAAATAAATATTTTTGAAACGTAACATGCATCCAGATAATAAACAAATAATTTGTAAAATTTGACAACATTGAGGTTTACTGTAAGTTGGCTTCAGTTATATTGCAACATGCCAGCTGGGTTAATCTTTTTTATTCGTCCGTCCAAGGTCAAAGTAAACCAAAGTTTCAAACAAAGGAACTTCGGAATTCATTATAATGTTAGAAACGGAATTGGTATCTAGTTGGAAAACTTAAGTTTTGTTTAAGTTTTATACGTGAAGATTAAGTGAATGTAGTTTATGTAATGAAGTAAATTTTGACTGAAAATGTATAAATTTTTAAAATTTTGATTCTTATAGTAGGCATGTACAATTATTTTCCACATTTTCTACACCTTTAACTAAGTAATTTGATAAAAATACTCACGTACACACCACAATGTTTTATGTTGATGAATATGCTTTTAAGGTGTTGGCAAGTGTTTGAATATCTTTTTTAATAACAAGTATAGGCACTACACCAATATTGAAGTAGTTTATAAATAATTTATTTTTAGGTAAAGGAGCGTGATTTCTCATTTACCAAGATGGCCTCTAATAAAAAAGAATTGTATGTACTCGTAACATATTTACTAATTTCGCTATGGTAGCTTGATCTGAACTGGGCCTGGAAATTTGTAGTGTAACGTCTGTGAATGTCAAGTTACAAAAAAAGAATTAGATTATTGAAGTAGCAACAAGAGAACCGCATCATTTATTAATAATTTATAATAATAAACATCTCAATGCAAAACTTATTTTTATTAGGCTAGTTTAGAATTTTTAAAAGAAGTCCCTAAGAAGGCAAAACCGAACCATAAGTACATTGCTGATTATTTGAAATATGGTTTTTGTGGTTACTGGAACAGATGACAACCTGCTACTTCAGTGTGTTTTATGTTTCGAAGTATTTGCTGATGAGAGTATGAAACCTTCAAAACTGTAAAGACTTTTCACAAAAAAAAACATATGTATTTCTTTCAGTACAAAGAAAAAGAATTCTTAAAGTCAAACTCAATAACGAAAACATCAATTTCTGGTGAGAAAAATAGACAAGCTACATTTGCATCTTATCGCCTATTCATGTTGATAGCTAAAAAAGGAACAGAACACTCTGTAGGTTAGAATCTGAAGTTTCATTCATTGAGAAGGAAGCAAAAAAAATCGGTCAAATTCACTATTACAGTTTAAATAAAACAAACTTTTCACTTCAACTTGATGAAAGTACTGAAGTTGCTGGCCAGGCTAATCTATTAGCCTTTGTTTTTTGTTTTCACATTACTTTCATCTTGTTTTTGACTTAAATTGACTAATAATTATAATAAATAAGCATATCCTCATTAAAAACCTATATGTTTGTCTCGAAGATTTGTTGGTACATGTCTATAGTAAATTTGTATTCAAATAAAACTAGTATTTGATATTATTTCTTTCAAACATTCTATGCTAGATAAAACAAAAACATAAATGAATACAGTTACATAGCAATGTTGCCTAGCTTATATTTTTTCATAAACATTCTCGCCAAAATTATTTTCTTGATCTTTGTTTAGATCAATTGTGGGAAATATTGTCCATTAACCAAATTTAGTGAGAACTAGAGCCACATTCTTATTGGTTTTTAATAATATTTCGATGTATAAATAAATATTTTTGAAACGTAACATGCATCCAGATAATAAACAAATAATTTGTAAAATTTGACAACATTGAGGTTTACTGTAAGTTGGCTTCAGTTATATTCAAACATGCCAGCTGGATTAATATTTTTTATACGTCCAAGGTCAAAGTAAACCAAAGTTTCAAACAAAGGAACTTCGGAATTCATTATAATGTTAGAAACGGAATTGGTATCTAGTTGGAAAACTTACTTATGTTTAAGTTTTATACATGATAAAGTGAATGTAGTTTATGTAATGAAGTAAATTTTGACTGAAAATGTATAAATTTTTAAAATTTTGATTCTTATAGTAGGTATGTACAATTATTTTTCACATTTTCTACACCTCTAACTAAGTAATTTGATAAAAATACTCACGTATACAACACAATGTTTCATGTTGATGAATATGCTTTTAAGGTGTTGGCAAGTGTTTGAATATCTTTTTTAATAACAAGTATAAGCACTACACCAATACTGGAAGTAGTTTACAAATAATTTATTTTTAGGTAAAGCAGCGTGATTTCTCATTTACCAAAATGGCCTCTAATAAAAAAGAATTGTATGTACTCTAACATATTTACTAATTTCGCTATGGTAGCTTGATCTGAACTGGGCCTGGAAATTTGTAGTGTAACGTCTGTGAATGTCAAGTTACAAAAAAAGAATTAGATTATTGAAGTAGCAACAAGAGAACAGCATCTACCCGGCTTTGAAGATTTTGGCAGTGATTCTATCATTTAGGAAATATTTTTGGAAATTTGATAAAACAGTCCCCAACAACACATTTGTTTTTAAATATTTACCTGTATATAATGATTGATATAATAGGAGCGTTTGGATGGATTCACATGGGGATCTTTAGTAGTTTTGGAGTACCTACCTTATGGAATTGCAAGATAAAGATCATTCAAATGAACTGTGGTATTTCTGGACAATAAATAAATGATAGAAAAGATCCTCGTATTGTTCTAACACATCTTACTTGTTTTATTCATCTTTCTGAGGTAAGAAAATAAAATATTGAGTAATTTTTTATTGGTTTGATTTAAAGAGACTCCACCCCAATTGTGAAGAATGAGTTACTTGTAGTTTACAATGAATTGATGAAAAATGTTGCCAGTGTGTTGATATTTGTCTAAATATCAATATTTTTCTAATAAATTTACTCATAATCAAAATAATTAGTAGTTGCTCATCAATATTTGATATTAAATTATATATTTTGTTAAGTATTTTAGGTGACTTCCTTTGAAAATCTCAAACTAGTCTGAAAAAAATAAATTTAGCAATGTCATGTTTCCATCATTATTTCAAATTATTGTCTTACCAGTTTTTGAATAAGAACTTTCAAGTCACTTACCATTTCATCACTTTGTACAAATTCAACACTATATCTGCCAATGAAACTGAATAGTAATGAAGAATTTTCCTGAAAAGTCCTGTATGCATATGACTTGGTTGAGTGTAAATTTAGCTTAGCGAATACATTGTAATGCAACTTAATGGTTTATTGCACTCCATGTCAAAGGTATTTTAGAGTTGTTGATTATTGAAGAAACATGTTCGTTTGAATTGGGTGAGGTAATGCCATTTCTACTGATACATACCCACACACTTTTGTTTTATTTTTTTAGCTTCTCAACAACCAGTTGAAAGTATATTGTTATCAAGTAATTCTAATGGAAGCAAAAACGTTGAGAGAACGAAAAGGGAACAGTATTCTTTTCAAAACAAGTCCTAAACATCAAAATGTAGGCTTACAACTGTCCTATGGAAGGTATCTATTTTTTATGTATGTATTTTTTATAGATTATCTTCTAAAGCAGAAGATCAAAATTCATCATTTTCATTATTAAAATGGAGTTTATCACTCCACTCTATCATAATCCTTTTTTTTTTCATGTTTAAAACTCATCGGATTGATTCCTTATCATATATAGCTGTCATAACAAATCCTGATCTCATTTTTTACATTGCTGACTTGCTGTACTATTATGACAAAAACTTTTTGTAAATTACTGACATCCAACCCAATTTTACTTAGAAAATTTTTAAATTGTTAAACAAGATATTTTCTAAAATGACTCATTTCTTCAATAATTCACTTTATTTTCTTCAATGTTTCTGATTTTCATGTCTCTTCTTATTTTAACTTATGCAAGAAGTTATAACTTCATAACTTTCACAGTATGTATTATATCTTAAATATTCATATTATTACAACAATTCATGCGTTTAAAAAAAAGTAAAGGTGGTATGCAGCTTTTGTTTTTTTATAAACATCGCTAATGATATATAATTTTTTTCGATATCTTTTTGCTAACCAGAGTTGTAATTGGACCATTTCGACGAAATTCCAAGTTGCATGATTTGCGAAATTTATCAGTGTAAAGGTGGAAACAATGTAACGGCTTTTTGTGATGGTTATTGAGCAGCTGTTCCTCTTTATTTATCGAGAACAGATATTAATACATATTTCCATAATGCAGGTACTACAGATGAATTTCTTCTAAATTTTAATGATTTATTTAATATACTTAAATCTCGTAATAGATTGGCAAAATAAATATTTTAAAAATCACTTAGCTCACGAACAAATTATTATTATTATATATTTGTAGTAATGTGAAGAGCCATGATGAGGAAAATGAAGCTGAAAAGAAGTAAGAATGCTTATCGTTTGAAACGTATATGAGCATGATTTCTTTCTGGACTTGAATGGTACAATCATACATAATTTCGAATTGAATAAGTATGAAGAAGAATTGGAAAATGGAGTCGTAGATACCTTCAATAATGATCTCAAATCTGAATGGATATAATTATAGAATAAACGGTTGATTGGATTGCATAGTGACAAATTGTGAAGTGTCAAATAAGCATTAAGAAAACGAATGACAATATCTGGCTGGTGGGAGGCGCTAGTGTCTATAGAATTGAATTTAATTAGGCATCTGGCCAGCAGGGTGCGCTAGTGTCTATGGAACCGTGTTTAGTTTGGCGTTTGACCGGCAGGAGGCGCTTGTGTCTATGGAACCTTGTTTAGTTTGGCGTCTATGGAACCGTATTTAGTTTGGTGTCAAATTGGTGGGGGCGCTAGTGTGGATAGAAATTGAACACAAAGAGAATTTTTATTTAGTTTAACTTGCGCCGCTAAGTACTTTCAGTTCGACTATTCCTCGCTAGATGGCGCTAGTTCGTGTTTTACTTTATCGTTTGGACGGAAGAGTGTATAGAATCGTGTTTAGTTTGACGTCCGGCCGGCAGAGGGCGCTAGTGTCTATAGAATCGGGTCTAGTTTGGCGTCTAACCGACAGGAGGAGCTGGTGTGTATAGAAATCGAACACAAATAGTATTTTTATCAAGATCAACTTGCAGCCGCTAGGTACTTCCAGTTTGACTATTCCTCGCCAGATGGCGTAAGTTCGTATTTGGTTAGTTTGGCGATCGGTCAATAGAAACGTGTTTAATTTGACGTTTGGCTAGCGGGAGGCGCTAGTGTCTATGGAATCTTGTTTAGTTTGGCGTCTGGCCGACAGAGGTCGCTGGTGTCTACAGAATCGTATTTAATTTGGCGTTTTGCTAGCGAGAGGCGCTTTTGTTTATGGAACCGTGCTTAATTTGGCGTCTGGCCGGTAGGGGGCGCTAGTAACTATAGAATCGTATTTTAGTTTGGCGATTTGTTGAAATAGATTTATATGTCTATAGAATCGTGTTTAATTTGACTTTTGGACTTTGCGGATGGTAATATTTTTTTGTTTTGTACAAAACACATAGAGACTAATGGAGAACATTGAAACAGGTGTCAGACAGTGTAAAAGTGAGTGTGGTAATAGTAGTACATGTCTTGGATTTCTCAATGTGAATATTCTTCTAGTATCTTTTAAGGACTTTTACTTTTGTGAATTGTTCATTTAACAAATTTTGGGCAGCTGTGTGTATGTCCTCAGTGTCGATTCATTGTACAATCAACCAATCAATATGTATATCATAAGTTTTTACATATATTTATTGTAATTAAATAATTACCTCTATTATTCAATTCACTTTCCCCATTTTGTATTCTATAAGCATCTTCATTAGCCATTCGAAAGTATTATCTGATGTGGAATTTTCAATATTGCCAATCATTTCCTTAATGCTTCTTTGAAACTTCTCAATTTGTTACTGTGCAATCCAATCAAACGTTCTTTCCATAATTGCATCCATTCAGGTTTGAGTTCAATATTGTAGGTATCTTCGGTTCCATTTTCCATTTCTTCACACCTATACAATTCAAAATTATGTATGATTGTAACATTCAAGTTCAGTTCAAATGATAAGCATTCTCACCTCTTATTCGAACTTATTCTTAAAGTCACACTCACTAATGAAAACATCAATTTGTGGTGAGCAAAATAGACAAGCTACAATTGCATCATATCGCCTATTCATATTGACAGCTAGCTAAAAAAAGGATCAGAACACTCTCTAGGGTAGAATCTGAAGTTTCATTCACTGAAAAGAAAATAAAAAAATCGCTCAATTTCACAGTTACAGTTTTGAAAAAAAACTTTTCACATCAACTTAATGAAAGTACTGAAGTTGCTTGCTAACTTGCTGACTTTTTGCTATTCTGTGTGATCAAATGGGAAATGAGCAAAAAGCATTCCTGCTTCATTGTGAAGTACGGTGGGTCTCAAGAGGGGGCACTACTGTCTATGGAATCGTGTTTAATTTGGCGTTTGACCGGCAGGAGGCGCTAGTGTCCATAGAATAGTGTTTTAGCTTGGCGATTGGTCGACAGAGATAGATAGTGTCTATAAAATCGTGTTTAATTTGGCGTTTGGATAGCGGGAGGCGCTAGTGTGTATAGAAATTAAACACAAATAGAATTTTTATTTAGTTCAACTTGCGGCCGCTAAGTTTTGTTAAGACTCGTATAAGGGTCCTATTTACCTTTTCCACTTCTCCATTACCTCGTGGGACTTCACAAATTGTTAACACATGTTTAATATTTTCTTCTCGACAATATGATTCGAATTTTTCAGAACGGAACGCGGATCCTCTGTCCGATATTATCCTTGACGAGCTTCCAAATATTTTATGCTAAGACAACATATCACTTCTTTCGTCGTGGTTGATTTTGTTGATTTTAGGATGAAACGTTCCTTCTTTCTTTCCTACAGGACGAGGTGATATATTTTACGCTATTTTTCAAGACAACATGTCACTTCTTTCGTCGTGGTTTATTTTGTTGGGTAAAGCCACACAAATTTGGAAAAGTCATCAACTACCACAAAAATGTACATTTTTTTTGTTGACTTCATTGGTCCTAATTGGTCGACGTGATACCTCTCTAGCGGATCTTTTTTATTCTATAATTTACAAGGTATACAGTTATTTTTAATCGTTTCTATTTTGTATTTTAGTCTTGGTATGTAAAATTCCTTGTTTACTAATTCTTCTGTTTGTTTCTTTCAAAAATTTCCTGTCTCGTGGACTTTTATTATTATTTTTTGTTCTTTGTTGTTCATGTTGTTTGGAATGACAAGTAATTTTAATCCATTATCGTATTTATACAATATATCATGCTCTAAATAAAAATCTTCATAGTCTTCTGTAGTCAATATCCTTTTTATTACCATTTGTGTACCTCGGTTCGGCCATCCTTTTTTCTCACTAGTCCAATAGGACTAGCGAAATCCGAAAAACTCGGTTTGATTATTACATCTTTTAACCATTTCTCTATCTGTCTATCTACTTCTTCTTTTTCGGATGCCGATAGTCTTCTTGGTCGCTAATAAATCGGTTCTTCGCTTTTCAGTACAATTTTCACCTCAATATTCGTTGTCTTCGCTTTGAGTGGTTTGTAGTTTTCTATTAATTTCTTCACTTCCTGCCTATTGAACCACGGAAAAGCATGTAGCGCCTAACGAGTTCTCCACGGTTCGCAGTCTTTAGAAAAACAAATGTAAAACTTTTATAACTTTGAGTTTTGCATACTTAATGTTGTGAGGTAAGATGAAAATACCAATTTTTAATATAATAATTTCTAAATTTGTCTGTAGGAAAATGTTGCATCTGGTGATCTGATAGAAAAAACCAATCGCGATCAAGTAGAATATACGGATACAGAAAAAAAATAGCAGAATAAATAATAAATGAAATTAGTGATTCTAGAACTACTGAGAATATTTACAATACTCCATCTATTAGTATAACAAGCAATAATATGAGTAGTTCAATTGAATCTTCGCCAAATTGGACATTGATCTCTGATTCTTCACATTTGCAACCAGATTTTGAGAAATTAGGATAATACAATTGGATTATCTATGGAAACTCTAGTTCGAAATACACTTTGATTAGATAATGTTCGCCAAAAGCTCCAGGATTAGAATGTTCTATGACTTTGTTCAATAACCGTCGATGAGATCCGGGTATTTAAATTTCCATAGATAGTGAATATTCATATCATTAAATTTGTAATTTGGATTGTAAATAAAGTGAATTTGACTTATATTTTGGATTGATTGATGTCTTATACCTTTTTATTTTCAAACTAAAACTATTTAGATGATGTTTCTATTTGCCATTGAATAGTAGAATTTTTCAGAAAATGGGAAAGTTTTGAAATTAAGAAAAGTTACTTCACACACTGACGCTAAATATTCATAGGTTTCTTCAAGATTTTTGCCAACAAAAACCGTTTCGCAGATTGCACCTCAATTAAGCTTATTCCAATTATTAAATGGTGGTTTCATGTTGTGTCCAAAACGTATTATATAGAAGATGAAATTATAGATGCAACTGGGAGTTGTTTCGGCCAAGGGAATTTCACAGTATATCTAGCTTCAGAATTTGCGCCGAAGTAAATCGAATCGAAAAGTGGAATAGTTAAGAAAGTCCATACCAGAATTTCCAAGATTTAACTTCTTGTAGTATACAGCAACTGTCTATATCTCCGATTGAATTGAACCAGGTAAATATAGTTCAAAGTCACTGTGTAAAACAAGGTGTATAGAAATGCTCCAAGCTGTGTTGACCTTAATGAAACAACTTCCTGCACTCCCCGCTCTTCTAGAAGCTCTTGATAGTTCAACTGAAGGTAGAGGAAGTAATGAATGTGCTTTCCTGCTCTCTAGTCTCTCGTAAAAGTTTTCATTCAGTGTCTTAGTTCTGTCTGAGACACTTGGAATAACTTTACCTTCAACTCCAAGCGGAGTACATGGATGTGCACATAGCTTCTCAACTCAGATACAGAAAATTCTTTTATACGTTACATCTACAACTTTTCTTGAAATAGGGTGTCCAGTAAAAATTAAAAATCAACTACTAGTCTCCTCTCGATTTTTCCAGGTTGGTTTTTACATTTTCCCAGTCGAAATTTCGTTAATTTACTATCACCCTTCTATTATGATGAATATTAATTTTAGAAAATACAAGTATAATACAACAACCAAATTTTTTTAGTTTAAATAATTCTTCGCTCACTGCTGTTTTTGAGAGTCTCCAAAAATTTTCTATCTATTCTTTTTATGATACGCAACAATATTCTACCCTAAATGTTGAAATTCTTTGATTTGTGCATCGAAATTACGCGAAAAAAATTGCTATTTTCAAGTTGTTTTATTGGAATTTATTGAAAAATAAATAAAATTGATTGACTTGGACATAAGAAACATTCTCGGCTTGACAGTTGAACAATGAGTTTAGTCATATTTATGAAATTTTTGTGCCAAATGGAATTGGGCATCAAATTGACGGAAAGGGGCATAAACATGTTTGGCTCTGCGGTCAACGCTTTAAGACAATATAATTGAATTTTTCTTTGAAATTTAAGGAAAAGGCATGAAAATGATAAAATTTGGCATAATGATTTGCATAAAACTAATGGGAAAATAGGATTTTTTAACAAACTTTATTGAGAAAATTACAAATTTTTATCAAAAATTAGAACGGAAATTTGAATTCCAATAGAAATTTTTTTAAAAATCACGACACCGCCATTCAAAAGTATCTTTCTGCTATTCTCCATATACTTCGACCTCCTTCTCTTCTTCATACTCCTCTACTTCTTATTCGTAGTCTTCGTTTGATTGGATTGCACTGTGACAAATTGACAAGTGTAAAAGGAGCATTAAGAAAACAAATGGCAATACCAATACTGACAACTCCACATCAGATAATACTTCGAATGGCTAATGAAGATGCTAATAGAAAACAAAATGGGGAAAGTGAATCGAATAATAGAGGTAAATATATAAATACAATAAATATATGTAAAAACTTATGGTATACATGTTGATTGGTTGATTGTACAATGAATCGAAACTGAGGTCATTCAGACAGCTGACGAAAATTTGTTGATTGAACATATTACAAAAGTAAAAGTCCTTAAAAGATACTATGAAGATAAGAAGAATATTCACATTGAGAAATCCAAGACATGTACTACTATTACCACACTTACTATTACACTGTCTGACGCCTGTTTCGATGTTCTCCGTTAGTCTCTATTGTTTTGTACAAAACAAAAAAATATTACCGAGTATAATTTCATTTAAGATAGTCAGTTGATTGAATTAGTAAACTCATTCTGGCATTGAACAAAATATGTACTTTAATCCATTTGGACTATTTCTTGAAAGAAAGACTACTATTACTCAGATTGAATTAGAACAACTTCCAAATTCAGTGGTAAGTTCAATAATTACTCATCTTTTACTGGATACTGTGGACAATTTGAATCTTGGTATCTCTTAAATAAATCCCAACAAATCATATGATTTTATATAAAACCCCGTAGTTATGAAAAAACTACTTTCGAGTAGATAAACTCAAATATTTGAGATCACTAAAATCCTTTTCGTAGAAAATATGTATTGTTTTAATTTTTGTTTCCGCTCTAACTCCTTCATCATTTCCAAGTCGAACAACATTACTAACTAATTAAACAATACGATAGGATCGGGAAATATAAAAAGCTTTTCTTAGATGATGAGATGTTTAAAAAATGTTTTTAAAGAATTTGAATTTTATCTGTCCCCACTTTCATGAATAAATTCAAGGCATTTTTTTTGTAAATTAGTTTTTCCTTGTCCTTGCAAATTGAAGTACCCAATAGGTCCATGTATTCATGTTTGTTTCCTGTTTGTATTTTTTATTGGAACCTCAATATCAGTGACATTATTAGAACATTTTTCTTATTGGTTATAAGAGAGTCTCACTCTTGGAAGCACTTACAGTTTCGGATGATTGTAATAATTCAATTTAGGAAAATTTAGATTAAGCGTCTCTTTCATGCATTGTTGTAAAATACAGAATATTCAATAAATATGCACGAATATGATTTACACAAGCTAAATGCTTTTAAGACGTTGGCAATATCTAATACTAATGAATGAATCACCTCTTCCCAAATAGTAATTAAAAAGCCAGATCGATGAGTCCATCACTTTTTGATTTTCCCACCTGCCAACTGAAACGGCAACACTGTACATGTCAAAATACAGTGTTGCTTTATTACTATATCTATACACCAAAAAATTGCTAACAATAATTTATTCAAACTGCTTAAGTTATTTAAACAACTTTTTTTATAAACATTAAATATATTGATTAAATCTGAATTAACTAACTGTCAAAAAAGACCTCTCGCGTGAAGAACAGCAATGCCACGGAGGTAAACGTATCAATAGTTTTGGAGCTCAACAAGATTTGAAATTTTTATAAAAAAATTCATGTATATCTTACATGAATGAATAATCTACATACCTTCAATTTCAAACACATATATAAACATTTTTCTTCAAAACAATTAGAAAACACAATTAAGATTTTTATTTCAACAAAGGGTTTGTGATAACCTTTTCAGAATGTAAATAAATGATTCTGTTAATGTAAAACGGTCGGTTAAACTTACATTCTGGTCCACATTTCTTAGAAGCACATTTTAAGCATTCTCCAAAGCAACCATGGCATCTTAAATTCAAGCAGTTACAAAGATCCATTTCTGATTTATTTTCATAAGATGTTGACGGCATTGCTGCATCAAACGGGATTGATGTTCTTCGTGGAAGAATATCGTTATTTTTCTTCAATTTGTACACTACTTGCGGAACCATATCGAAATGGTTTTTTTCATTTACTTCAATCTGTGACTTATACTGATTCATCATTCATTTATATCAGTTTGTGGATAATTTTGACTGGATGCTGTAGGTCTGACGGATTTAAATCGGATTAATCTTTTTCTTGAAAGCATCTTGTAAGATTTTCAGTTTGTGGTTTTGTTGTAAGTGGGTGTAGATATGGAGGGCTAACGTTTTAATGCAGTTCTCTGACTCCTCTGGATAATAGCGGGATTGCGGAATTATACCGAGGCATCTTAACTAGACATAATACGGTATTAAATTGGATTTATGTTCCTAGTTGAAGGTTATCGTTGTATTTCCCAATCTGCACAATAGTCTTTTCTCTATGAATGTTGTTAGACTGGTAGCTTCGAATCGAAATGGTTTTTCTTCATTTATTTCAGTTGCTGTCTCATTTTTACACGATTTTTGTAAACTTGTGGTTTAACAGTAAAACTCAATGTTGTCAAATATTTATTTATAAATCGTAATATAATTAAAATCATTATGATCTGGCTTCAGTTCTCACTAAATTTGGTTAATGGGCAATATTTTCCACAATTAATCTAAACAAAAATAATTTCAAGACCAAGAAAATAATTTTGTTTTCGGGCAAAAAGTTATGTTAAATTTGGGGTTAATAAGCCGGGTACTTCTTGGCAGTGTTTAGGTTCAACATCTGAAAGGTATTTATTGTCTGTTGGAAAAATGTTGTTAATGCATACTTATTGCAGATTTTGTAGTTTACATCAGTCTGAAAGATTCGATTCATCCAAATTTTTAGAAATTTAATTATTTCACTCACCTGAAACTTCTTCTTCTGCTTCTGAAAGTATGAATATTTCTTGTAACCAACAAGAAAAATGTTCTTATAATGTTATTGGTATCAAGGTTCCAACAAAATTAGAAACTTTGCAGGAAATCTCAGAAGTTCTGATTTTGATACACTGATGAAGGCCAAGAAAAAATATGAGTATTCTGAAAAATAGAGTGGTTCTTCAAAGAAAATCTCTCTTTAAATTAAATTCGAAATCTGTGAAAAAATAGGTTTTAAGGAAATTATTGATAAATTTGCCACTCAGAAAGCAAGAAAGATTATTTTATAATTAGGTGATTATAATGATTAGGTACCTAGTCTGTAAACTGTAGAACAACTGATTGATATACATACTTTTCGTTGAGTATTGAGTTGGTACTTTTTTATGCAAAGGTGATAATATTGTATGTTTTTTATTTTGATAAAGTATTTTGTTGATATTATATAAGCTGGCCAAAAAAATAATGTTTTCAAATTTTATTTGCATTTTTACTCATGAATCACTTCTTCACAACGATTGTGATGTAGTAATACGATAAAAATACGTGACTATCTGATGTATTTTTCCCTAAAAACTCAAAAATAAAAAAACTGCAGCATAACAATAAATTTAAAGGCATTTGACCTTGAACAGAAAAAGAATTTAGCCAGCGGCGGTTGATAATACAGTGAAGATTGTAAATTTCATTAAGTCGCAGCCTAAGCAATACCGACTTTTTGCCATTCTGTGCGATGAAATGAGTGAAAGTGCTGTCAAGATTGTTTGGGCTTGTTCATGAAATATGATTGTTTTTGTTGTAAAATTACGCGATGGGGCATAATTTTATCTTCTTTATTTCCTTATTTCTTGTTCTTTCTTTCTTCATTTTACACTTTTGACTTTTCTGTTTCTTGTTTTTTGTTTTCAGCATCATTTTCCT
Source organism: Diorhabda sublineata (assembly GCF_026230105.1). Taxonomy (NCBI): domain Eukaryota; kingdom Metazoa; phylum Arthropoda; class Insecta; order Coleoptera; family Chrysomelidae; genus Diorhabda; species Diorhabda sublineata. Next base: position 3,076,622 of record NC_079486.1, read on the forward strand.
AATCATGGCTCTTCTTCACATTACTTTCAAATTGTTTTTGACTACTGCTTTCCTCATAATAATATTATAAGTCAAAATATATATTATTCTAGTATCCTATTCTGTAGAGTTTTGTAAGTAACTAATTTAACCATATGACTGGAATGGGGAAATATAAAAAGCTTTACTAAAAATTGAAACTAAGACTAATATATCACTTGAACAATATCTAAACACTCAAAAATATTTCACTCCAACAAATCTATTCAAAATGCTTTTTTAGTATTTAGTAAACAAAGGCAGCCATTTTGCTTGGCTTATATATTTTCATAAACTTTTTCATCAAAATTAGTTTCTTGTTCTTGAAAATATTTTTATTTAGGAAAATAACGATAAACCTCCAAGGAAAAAATCATGTCTAGTTAAGACGTATCAGTATAATTCCGCAATACCGTCAATATCCAGTGGAGTCAGAGCACTGAATGAAAACGTTAGCCCTCCAAAAAAGAAGAAAGTAAGATTTGATCTCGAAAATATATGTATATTCACTTACAACAAAACCACAAACTGAAAAATCTTACAAGATGCTTTCAAGAAAAACATTAATCCGATTTAAATCCTTCAGACCTACAGCATCCAGTCAAAATTCTCCACAAACTGATATAAATAGAGAAAGATCATGGCGACTTGATTCCGCAAGTCTACCGACATCGAATCTGTATAAGATACCGATTGAAATAAATGAAAAAAACCATTTCGATATGGTTCCGCAAGCCTATTACCATTCAGAGACAGTAGTGTACAAATTGAAGAAAAATAACGATATTGCCGTCAACATCTTATGAAAATAAATCAAAAATGGGTCTTTGTAACTGCTTGAATTTAAGATGCCATGGTTGCTTTGGAGAATGCTTAAAATGTGCTTCTAAGAAATGTGGACCAGAATGTAAGTTTAACCGACCGTTTTACATTAACAGAATCATTTATTTACATTCTGAAAATGTTATCACAAACCCTTTGTTGAAATAAAAATCTTAATTGTGTTTTCTAATTGTTTTGAAGAAAAATGTTTATATATGTGTTTGAAATTGAAGGTATGTAGATTATTCATTCATATAAGATATACATGAATTTTTTTATAAAAATTTCAAACCTCGTTGAGCTCCAAAACTATTGATACGTTTACCTCCGTGTCCTTGCTGTTAATAAAAAAAGTTGTTTAAATAACTTAAGCAGATTGAATAAATTATTGTTAGTAATTTTTTCGTGTATAGATATAGTAATAATAGTAATAAAACAACACTGCCTATTGACATGTGCAGTGTTGCCGTTTCAGTTGGGAGGCGGGAAACTCAAACAAGAAAAGCCTTTTACATTAGCCTACAGAATGTTGTTATTGAGTAGAGAGTGAGTTTACTAATTCAATCAACTGATGATCTTGAATCAAATTATACTCGGTAATATTTTTTTGTTTTGTACAAAACACATAGAGACTAATGGAGAACATTGAAACAGGTGTCAGACAGTGTAAAAGTGAGTGTGGTAATAGTAGTACATGTCTTGGATTTCTCAATGTGAATATTCTTCTTGTATCTTTTAAGGACTTTTACTTTTGTGAATTGTTCATTTAACAAATTTTGGGCAGCTGTGTGTATGTCCTCAGTGTCGATTCATTGTACAATCAACCAATCAATATGTATATCATAAGTTTTTACATATATTTATTGTAATTAAATAATTACCTCTATTATTCAATTCACTTTCCCCATTTTGTATTCTATAAGCATCTTCATTAGCCATTCGAAAGTATTATCTGATGTGGAATTTTCAATATTGCCAATCATTTCCTTAATGCTTCTTTGAAACTTCTCAATTTGTTACTGTGCAATCCAATCAAACGTTCTTTCCATAATTGCATCCATTCAGGTTTGAGTTTAATATTGTAGGTATCTTCGGTTCCATTTTCCATTTCTTCACACCTATACAATTCGAAATTATGTATGATTGTAACATTCAAGTTCAGTTCAAATGATAAGCATTCTCACCTCTTATTCGAACTTATTCTTAAAGTCACACTCACTAATGAAAACATCAATTTGTGGTGAGCAAAATAGACAAGCTACAATTGCATCATATCGCCTATTCATATTGACAGCTAGCTAAAAAAGGATCAGAACACTCTTTAGGGTAGAATCTGAAGTTTCATTCACTGAAAAGAAAATAAAAAAATCGCTCAATTTCACAGTTACAGTTTTGAAAAAAAACTTTTCACATCAACTTAATGAAAGTACTGAAGTTGCTTGCTAACTTGCTGACTTTTTGCTATTCTGTGTGATCAAATGGGAAATGAGCAAAAAGCATTCCTGCTTCATTGTGAAGTACGGTGGGTCTCAAGAGGTAAAGTGCTGTCAAGATTGTTCAAGCTTCTTAAGGAAATAATATTGTTTTTGTTGGAAAATCACAATAGATCAGAAATTTTTCTTTTTGATTTCCTTATTTCCTGTTCCTTGTTCTCCTCAATATTATTTTACACTTCTCACTTTACTGTTATTTGTTCTTTGTTTTCAACATCATTTTCCTCATCGTGGCTCTTCTTCACATTACTTTCATCTTGTTTTTGACTTCTGGTTTCTTCATTATCTTTTAATATACTAGTTATTATTTTTATATCATGTATTTCAATTTTATTCCAGAGCCGATATCCTTTCGAGTATCTTCGCCAAATCCTCGCATCTGAGCCAAATACACTTAGATTTCTTAGTGTCCAAGGTTTACCCTCAATCCAATTTTCCATTAAGTTACGGGAAGTTTGTTGGAGTATAATCAAGAATAGTACCTCATTTTTTCATATATTCTTTCATTCGTTTACTCGTATATTCTCCATTATTTCCTATCTTACTTAATGAACTTTTGTATCAAATTTAGTTTCAACCATTTTTATGTATTCTATTATCCAGTCTGACACTTAACTTTTGTGTTCCAGTGAAAATATTATAACATTCTGAAGAAAGCATTCATCAAAATGTTTGTTTCCAATACCTTTTACGCTTATGTCACGTTTTGTAGATTTTTTTATGTGGGACACTCCAATCGGGTTTCGGAATAACCACCACAGGGGAGCCCAAGTCGATAGTGACAACAATTTCAAGCTGCTCATACAATAAAGGAGTGAACAGTATAAAATAGAACAACAATGAAATTGTATTAAAACATACATATAAAATAAACGAAGTAAGGCTAAATCCTAAAATATACACAGATCTTCTTTGAAATAAACAAATTTAGTTCTGTTTAGAGGTTGAGTAAATACAAAAAGATTATTATTATATTTGGAATTTACATAATCTAAATATAACTCTTTAAATACAGGGTGATTTTATATTCGACCGACAATGCTTTACCACAGAGAGATCTCAATAAATGATTCATTTTGATATAGGAATGTGAATCCTTACGTGGCCTAGTTGTTGAGACTGGAACATATTTTGTTTTATAAATTGTCTGAATATTTTTAGTTGAAAAACTAATAACCTTTTATGGAACTAAAACGATCTTTCTTTTTTCTTAATTTCAAAACTTTCCCATTTTCTGAACAATTCTCTTGTTCATTGGCAAACAGAAACATCATCTAAATAGTTTTAGTTTGAAATAACAAAGTATAAGACATCAATCAATACAAAATATAAGTCAAAGTTTTAAAATTTCTATACAAAATCTGTTGTAAAAAATTACTGAGCGTAACCCAGCAATTAAGTTGGCAAGGATGATTATGATGTCAAAATAAAAATGGTTACTTTTCAGATTCAAGTCATTTTGTGTAGTTTTACTTCTAATATAATAAAAGTATAGAAGAACCTGTATAAATTTCTTTTATTTATACTATAGAAGAAACGAATATTACAACAGATTATGGGCCCAGGCCAGATTTAATAAGCTTCAGTGAATTTCAAAGTAAAGTATAAAAGCTAACCTAAAAAATAAGGCGTGCCGGCTTGGCTTGTAAAGCAAATTAAAAGCAGAAATGGAATCTGAAAGTGTAAAGTTTACTTTCGCCAGATTAGACAACAACAATTATCAAAATTGGAAATTTAGAATTAAAATGTTGCTTACACGAGAAGGAAATTGGTCTGTTGTAGAAGAGGCAATACCAAATGAACCATCTGTTGAATGGAAACGTAAAGATGAAAAAGCACAATCTACAATTTCATTAAGTATCGAAGACAATCAGATAGCACACATTTATAAATGCAAGAATGCGAAAGAAATGTGGAATGAACTGCAAAAGGTACATGAAAGAAATAATTTAAGTAACAAGTTGTATTTATTGAGGAAGCTGTATCAGTCTAGACTTGAAAATAAACCAATGCATGAATACATTAAAGAAATACTAGAATTAGTTGAAAGACTACGAGGAGTTGGTGAGACTATTAAGTATTTCCATGTAGCTGCATTATTGTTAGGTGGATTGCCAAAAAGTTATTCCACATTAGTAACAGCATTAGATGCTGGGCCAGATGATGAATTGACTCTTGAATATGTAAAGGGAAAACTAATGGATGAGTATAAAAGAAAAGAAGATACCAGTTCAACAGAGACGGCATTAAACACAAATAAAAAGTTTTCGAAGAAGATGAAAGAAAAAATAGAATGTCATTATTGTCATAGAAAAGGTCACTACAAAAAAGATTGTTTTTTCATGAAGAAAGACAGAAATAAGGGAAAGCAACATGCCAAAGTAACTGTTGAAGGTGATGAGTTGTCTGACTCAGTTTTTTGTTTCAATGTTTCCGGTAACAGTAAAAATAATCTAGAATGGTATATTGATTCAGGGGCTACAAGTCACATGTCAAATAATCCAGAATTATTTATTAAATTGGACTATTCAAAGTTAAATAAAATTATAGTTGCAAATGGACAGGAAATGCAAGTCAAAGGTAAAGGTGATATTTTAGTAAAAACAGAAATTTCAGGTAAATGCATAAGTTTAAAATTTAAAGATGTTTTATTTGTACCTGAGCTAAGCAATAATCTGTTATTGGTGTCTAAAATTACAACAGCTGGTTATAACATAAAGTTTGATGAGTGTAATTGTTATATAGAAATTAATAATTCTATTATAGCCACAGGAAAATACTGTAATGGTTTATATAAATTAAACACGTTTTCAGAAAAAGTAAATATTGTAAAAACGCGTGAGGAAATGAATAATTATATACATACATGGCATAGACGTTTAGGTCACAGAAGCCCGGATGATATAAAAATGATAGTAAGTAAAGATTTAGCTATTGGCATAAAAATAAATGATTGTGGTCAGAAAAAACAATGTGTCACTTGTATTGAAGGTAAATTAATGAGGAAATCTTTTCCTAAAAAATCAGAAAGTAGACGTTTAAAGTTCTTGATATAATCCATAGTGATATATGTGGACCCATGAGAACCCCTACTGTTGGTAAAAAGAAATATTATTTGACTTTAACTGATGATTTTTCAAGATATACCACACTTTATTTATTAGAATCTAAAGATGAAGTATATATTAAACTAAAGGAATTCATTCTAGAAGTCAAAAATATTTTTGGGGTCTATCCAAAAACATTTAGAAGTGATAATGGAGGGGAATATACAGGGGTAGCTGTGCAAAAGCTACTCAAAAGTTTTGGTATAAGCTTTCAGTCGACTGCACCATATTGTCCAGAGCAAAATGGTGTGTTGGAGAGGAAAAATAGAACATTGATGGAATCGGCAAGTGTATGTTATTAGATACTAACTTACCCCATAAATATTGGGGGGAAGCAGTAACAACTGCTAACTACATTTCTAATAGACTACATACTAAAAGTGAAGAAAAGACACCTTATGAGTTATGGATTGGAAAGAAACCTGATTTATCATATTTCATTACATTTGGTTCTCAGGCTTTTGTTTACATTCCAAAAGAAAAAAGATCTAAACTAGAGAAAAGAGCAAAAATAGGTATTATAGTGGGATACAGTGAAAATAGTAAAGCTTATAGAATTCTAGATACAGATACAGATAAAATTATTATAAGTTGTAATGTAAAATTTAATGAATTTCTGAATCAACCTTTTAAAAATATAAATAATTGTAAGGCTGAAACTAGCAACTCAGATCCTGATTCAGCAATTACTGTTGACCTACAAACAAAAACTAAACCTGGAGTGGATGATAGTGACATAAATGAAGAAGGTGGAGGATCAAATAATAATATCAATGAAGAAGAAAATGAAATTCCAGAAGAAACTGGAGGTGAAAACTTTGAGGAAATTAATGATCAAGAAATTGTAACCAGATCAGGAAGGGTGTCAAAGAAAAGAAATTATGAAGGTTACATTTCATACAATGTGATGAATAAGGAAACTTATAATGAAATGCAAGATCCAAAGACCGTAGATGAAGCGATGTCAAGAAGTGACAGAAGAAATTGGGAAAAAGCAATGGAACGAGAGTACGAATCATTAATGAAAAATGAGGCATGGATTTTAGTAGACCGTCCATCAAACAGAAATGTTGTGCAAAATAAGTGGGTGTTTTGTTTAAAAAGGAATTCAAATAATGAAATACGATATAAAGCACGGCTAGTTGCAAAGGGTTTCACACAAACCTTTGGTATAGATTATTTTGAAACTTTTTCACCTGTAGTTAGATACTCTACAATAAGAATATTGTTTGCTTTATCTGTAGAATTAAGTTTAGATATTGACCACTTAGACGTAGAAACTGCATTTTTAAACGGAAACTTGGATGAAGAAATTTACATGGTGCAACCTGAGGGGTTTATTCTAAAAAATAATGAAAATAAAGTATGTTTATTAAAAAAGGCTATATATGGATTAAAACAATCCTCCAGAATTTGGAATATTAAAGTAAAAAATGTCTTAAAAGTCATAGGTTTTCAGCAATCAAGTTTTGAACCATGTATATTTTTCCAAAACAAGGACAAATTTATAATTCTAGTGGCCCTTTATGTTGATTTTTTAATTTGTTCAAATTCCTCAGTTTTTAAAACCAACTTCAAACAGGAATTGTCAAAACAATTTAAAATTAAAGACTTGGGGCTAATCAAATATTTTTTAGGTTTAAATATTGATTTTGACAAAACAATATGATTAAAGTTAATCAGAGGAACTATATTTTAGAATTATTAGAGCGTTTCAAGTTAGGTGATGCTAAAACTGTTTTGACTTCTATTGAAGTCGGTTTAAAATTGAAGCCATATTTGTTTGTGGTTTTTTAAATGAGTTTTGTGAGACTAAGCCCGTAATTCTTTCCAATGGCAGCCAAAGTGCACAAAAATTGTTAAAAAACCCTGTTTACCATAACAAAACTAAACATATAGACACTAAGTACCATTTTGTAAGGGAAGTAATTGAAAAAAAAATTTGGTTGAAATTAAATACATGCCTACTGAAAAAATGGTAGCAGATCTTTTAACAAAAGGGCTGCATAATCCCAAGCATATTTTTTGTACTAAAAATATTGGTCTAAATTAATTGCTGGTTTAAGGGGTAGTGTTGTAAAAAATTACTGAACGTAACCCAGCAATTAAGTTGGCAAGGATGATTATTATGTCAAGAAAAGATAAAAAAAAATGGTTACTTTCAGATTCAAGTCATTTTGTGTAGTTTTACTTCTAATATAATAAAAGTATAGAAGAACCTGTATAAATTTCTTTTATTTATACTATAGAAGAAACGAATATTACAACAAAATCTGTCACACTGGGATTTTCTAGAAAACCAAAATAACTTCACAATTTTCAATAATTATTTTGATTTAGTTACATATTCACTGAGAAGTTCAATCAAGACAGATAAAGTGTGTTAAGTAAATGGATTACAAAAACATTTGTGTGAAGATCAATTATAGAAACGAGCACTATTATACAAAATCAGAAACAATTTTTCTATATAGAGAAAATTCTAATTACAAATTAACTTCTGTTAACAATGTGATTTTTAATTATAAGAAATTTTTTAATCAAGAAAAATGGCAAGTAACAAAAGCAGTTCTATACGATCCATTATATTATTATCGAAAAAATTTGAGAGCATTCATTTGCTATTTTTCAAAGAGCATAAACTAGAAAATAATTATAATAATAATTTCAAATTGTTCACAGTATCCAGTACAAGATGAGTAATTATTGAACTTACCACTGAATTTTAGAGTTGTTCTAATTCAGTCAGAGTAATGATAATCTTTCCTTTAAGAAATAATCCTTTGATAATTTGCAGTTATTACAAATACCAAAATCAGTAGATATCTTATAAATCACTTCTTCCTGTAGTTTTTTGTATCTTTCGAGCAAATGGATCAAATTACATATTTTCTTCAATACCTTTAGTGAGTTACTAATTCAATCAAATAACCATTTGATATCAAATTATACGTAGTAATATTTTGTTTGTTTATTTGTTTGTTTTGTACAAATCACATAGAAACTAGAGGAGTACATCGAAACCGGCGTCAGACAGTATAATAGTAAGTGTGGTGGTAGCAGTAGGTAGTAGTAAATGCAGCACACAAATTGTCCTCGCGTACTTTATGAAATAATCAACACTTTTCCATTCAATCAAACGTTTATTCCATAATTGTATCCATTCGAGTTAAAGATCATTATTGGAGGTATCTTCGGCTCCATTTTCCAATTCTCCATACTTATACAATTCTAAATTAGGTATGATTGTACCAATCAAGTTCAGAAAGAAATCATTTTCATTTACGTTTCAAACGATAAGCATTCTCACATCTTATTTGAACGTTTTTGCTAGTCTCCCTTATAATCTATAATATCTCAACCAAGTCACATACAATCAAAACTTTTCAGAACAGTTCTCCATTACTCGTTTAGTTCGATTTGCACATATAATGTTTAATTTGTACAAAGTGATTAGATTGGTTAAATGGTAATTGCCTTAAAAATACTTATTTAAAAACAAGTGATAAGACAAAATTCATTTATTAATAATTTATAATAATAAACATTTCAATGCAAAACTTATTTTTATTAGGCTAGTTTAGAATTTTTAAAAGAAGTCCCTAAGAAGGCAAAACCGAACCATAAGTACATTGCTGATTATTTGAAATATGGTTTTTGTGGTTACTGGCACAGATGACAACCTGCTACTTCAGTGTGTTTTATGTTTCGAAGTATTTGCTGATGAGAGTATGAAACCTTCAAAACTGTAAAGACTTTTCACAAAAAAAAAACATATGTATTTCTTTCAGTACAAAGAAAAAGAATTCTTAAAGTCAAACTCAATAACGAAAACATCAATTTCTGGTGAGAAAAATAGACAAGCTACATTTGTATCTTATCGCCTATTCATATTGATAGCTAAAAAAGGAACAGAACACTCTGTAGGTTAGAATCTGAAGTTTCATTCACTGAGAAGGAAGCAAAAAAAAATCGGTCAAATTCACTGTTACAGTTTAAATAAAACAAACTTTTCACTTCAACTTGATGAAAGTACTGAAGTTGCTGGCCAGGCTAATCTATTAGCCTTTGTTTTTTGTTTTCACATTACTTTCATCTTGTTTTTGACTTAAATTGACTAATGATTATAATAAATAAGCATATCCTAGTTAAAAACCTATATGTTTGTCTCGAAGATTTGTTGGTACATGTCTACAGTAAATTTGTATTGAAATAAAACTAGTATTTGATATTATTTCTTTCAAACATTCTATGCTAGATAAAACAAAAACATAAATGAATACAGTTACATAGCAATGTTGCCTAGCTTATATTTTTTTATAAACATTCTCGTCAAAATTATTTTCTTGATCTTTGTTTAGATCAATTGTGGGAAATATTGTCCATTAACCAAATTTAGTAGAACTAGAGCCAAGGTCAAAGTAAACCAAAGTTTGAAACAAAGGAACTTCGGAATTCATTATAATGTTAGAAACGGAATTGGTATCTAGTTGGAAAACTTACTTATGTTTAAGTTTTATACGTGAAGATTAAGTGAATGTAGTTTATGTAATGAAGTAAATTTTGACTGAAAATGTTTAATTTTTAAAATTTTGATTCTTATAGTAGGTATGTACAATTATTTTTCACACTTTCTACACCTTTAACTAAGTAATTTGATAAAAATACTCACGTATACAACACAATGTTTTATGTTGATGAATATGCTTTTAAGGTGTTGGCAAGTGTTTGAATATCTTTTTTAATAATTAGTATAGGCACTACACCAATACTGGAAGTAGTTTACAAATAATTTATTTTTAGGTAAAGGAGCGTGATTTCTCATTTACCAAAATGGCCTCTAATAAAAAAGAATTGTATGTACTCTAACATATTTACTAATTTCGCTATGGTAGCTTGATCTGAACTGGGCCTGGAAATTTGTAGTGTAACGTCTGTGAATGTCAAGTTACAAAAAAAGAATTATATTATTGAAGTAGCAACAAGAGAACACCATCTACCCGGCTTTGAAGATTTTTGCAGTGATTCTATCATTTAGGAAATATTTTTGGAAATTTGATAAAACAGTCCCCAAAAACACATTTTTTTTTTAAATATTTACCTGTATATAATGATTGATATAATAGGAGCGTTTGGATGGATTCACATGGGAACCCTTAGTAGTTTTGAGTACCTACCTTATGGAATTGCAAGATAAAGATCATTCAAATGAACTGTGGTATTTCTGCACAATAAATAAATGATAGAAAATATCCTCGTATTGTTCTGACACATCTTACTTGTTTTATTCATATTTCTGAGGTAAGAAAATAAAATATTGAGTAATTTTTGATTGGTTTGATTTAAAGAGACTCCACCCCAATTGTGAAGAATAAGTAACTTGTAGTTTACAATGAATTGATGAAAAATGTTGCCAGTGAGTTGATATTTGTCTAAATATTAATATTTTTCTAATAAATTTACTCTTAATCAAAATAATTAGTAGTTGCTCATCAATATTTGATATTAAATCATATATTTTGTTAAGTATTTTAGGTGACTTCCTTTGAAAATCTCAAACTAGTCTGAAAAAAATAACTTTAGCAATGTCATGTTTCCATCAAATTATTGTCTTACCAGTTTTTGAATAAGAACTTTCAAGTCACTTACCATTTCATCACTTTGTACAAATTCAACACTATATCTGCCAATGAAACTGAATGAGTAATGAAGAATTTTCCTGAAAAGTCCTGTATGCATATGACTTGGTTGAGTGTAAATTTAGCTTAGGGAATACATTGTAATGCAACTTAATGGTTTATTGCACTCCATGTCTAAGGTATTTTAGAGTTGTTGATTATTGAAGAAACATGTTCGTTTGAATTGGGTGAGGTAATGCCATTCCCAAGCAGCACAGCGTCGTTATAATGACGTCAATTATTGGACATTATTAGTCGGCGACGTCGTAGACCAATAAGCGACGTCCATATGACGTGACATTTCAGATGTCATTTTGACGTCGTCTAGAGACGTCTTTCGTACGTTTTCGGTCGTTTTAAGTGCTTTTTAATCAACTATAAAAAAATTAGAACGAAAGTTTATTACAAAAACTAAGCCCTATACGTGCTTTATAAAAAATTGTACATTTTAAATTGTTGTTTACCTAAAATTTGGATATAAATATAAATTCATTAATTAGCAATGAAAATACTAAACTGACGTTTTAAGTGGAAATGCAATTTGAATTTAAAGATGAAGTGAGAATGTTGTAATTAACAATTATTTAACTATTTTATTAGTAGGAAACAATTATTTTTAGCATCGATTCCTGTCGAGGCTGTCGACCAAGATTTAATTTTGGCGCGTTTTTAATCGAAATGCCACGATACGATACGAGACGTGCAGGCGCATGCGTGCTGGACTGCTGGTGTGAACGCGTGTGCGCGTAATGGCGAACGGCTACCAAAAGTTGTAATGACTTTATTGAAGACCATTAGAGAACAGAACAATCAAATTTTGCAGTGGATCCGAAAACAAGATCGCAGTGGCAATCACGCCAGTAATACAGATTTACCAGATGATATAGGCGTACAGTTTCCTTTGAATTCTCAAGAGGATATTACCAAATTGGAAACATAACTGAATGAAAAAAATAATTGCCTGGCTTTGGTGGGTGTTCTGTACCACTTAATATGTATTTTACAATTTAAATTATGTGATTCCAGTCGGCATATCTATCGACTTTTGGAGGGAGAGATTTTACTGGACATACAAACCGCATTTTAAATTTTTTGTTCACTCATTCTCTTGCAACTAATTGGAATTTTTGTGGCAAACGAGGTGAGAAAAAGGCTTTTAAAAACTTAAACGTAAAGGATGTGATTATTGGTGTTTTCACTTGTAGGTGCATACTTATTATTAATCTGAAACAACATTTTTAGGTGCTGTAAGAAAAAGCTCCCCTCTAGTCAGTCAGAAAGAAATAGAAGATACCATCAAGGTGTGGTTGAAACATGCACCAGAGAAATTGAAAAAGCAGCAGCATGGCAACCCGTAAGAAAAAAAGTGTTGTTAGTCAAAGACAACTCTACAGAAGGGTGGCAGTGTTGTTTTTTAAATAATTAACTTATAGTCTTCCTTCTTATACACCTTTATTTGTCAACTCCATGTACAATACAAATCATATTAATATATCATCTTAACCTTAATAATGAATCATTCTCGATAATTCTCTATGATTCTCACTAACTGACTTCTTCTTTTTTTATTTTCATATATCTTAACAGTAGGCCAGAAAGTAAAAAAACTAATACCTATATTATTAAACACAAACCAGAAAAGTATTATTTTTAACACCCTCTCTTAATACTTTTCTATGAAATTTCAAATATTATATTTTGATTTTTTTCTTTTATTAACATTAATAATAAACAAAATATCTTAACATAAATTTAAATAATCTCTATTCTTATAAAACTGTCTTTTGTGGAGCCCCTTTGTTAAAATGTCTGCTACTTGATTTTTAGTTCCAATAAAAGTTAATTCCATTTTCTTTGTATTTAAAATGTCACACACAAAGTTGTATTTTATATCTATATGTTTTACACGTTTGTTATTTTCGGGATTTTTTATCAAAGCTATACATCCTTGATTGTCCTCATATATTTTAAAATTTTGAATATTGACTTTCATATCAAACAATAATTTCTTAAACCATAAGCAATCTTGTACTGCGGAACATAATGCCACTAACTCAGCTTCTGAGCTTGAAAGAGTCACACAATTTTGTTTTCTTGTTACCCACATCACTATATTACCAAATAATTTAATTAAATATCCTGACACTGATTTTCTATCTACCACTTCACTTCCCCAATCAGAATCCACATAACACTCAAACAAACTTTCATTATTTTTTCTTTCAAATTTTAAATGCATATTAACAGTTCCTTTTAAATATCTTAAAATTCTTTTTAATCCTGTCCACACCAAACTATTATTTTTATCTTGAAATCTACTTAAATAATTTACTGAGTAACTGATATCTGGTCTTGTTCCAAGCATCAGATACATTAAACATCCAATTAGTTGTCTTACTGGTAGTGTGCATTCATCATCTTTATTTTCAAAAATATTAAACTTTGGATCTATAGGTGTTGCTGTGGGATTGCAATTATCAAAATTAAATCTTTCTAATATTCCAAGTAAATATCTTCTTTGACTTAATTCCAAGATTCCTTCTTCTTTAATATAATTTACTTCAAGTCCTAGAAAACTCTTTAAATCTCCTTTATCTTTTATATCAAAACATCTCATTAAATCATTTTTACAAATTTCAATTTTATTTAATTTTTGCCCTGCTAATATGATATCATCCACGTAGAGTAATAAATACATAATTTGTTTATCTTCATCAACTTTTGTATATAGACAATAATCAGTTTCTGATCTTGTAAAACCTAAATTTAATAAATATGTATTTATTTTTATATTCCAGCATTTTGCAGCTTGTTTTAAGCCATAAAGAGCTTTATTCAATTTTAAAACACATCCTGGTTTACAATTTACCCTCTCTGGCGCATAAACATATATTTCTTCTTTTAAATCTCCATTTAGAAATGCCGTTTTCACATCAAGTTGTTTTATATAATATCCATATTGATTGCTCACTGTTAGAAGAGTCCTTATTGTTGTCATTTTTGCCACAGGTGAATATATATCATCATAATCATAAGTATTTCTCTGTCCACATCCTCGTACAACTAATCTCGCTTTGTATCTGTCTTCCATTATTGTTTCTAATGGTTTCTTAGCAAATACCCATTTAGCTGTCAAAATTTCTGCTTTTTCCGGTTTCTCTACTTCATTCCATGTCTCATTTTTCTCAATTTCTCAATTTCTCATTCTAATCTTTTATGCCACATCATTGATTCATTGTCATCATTTTCAATCATAAAACATCGATTTTCTATCTTATACTCAAAAATAATCTCATAAAGCCTGTTTCTAAATCCTACTCCTATCAATTTATTTTCATTATATAAACTAACCTGACCACCCTCAAAAACTACAGATACATTAGACATTTCTAATCTTTTTACTGATAATAAATTCTTCCTTAAATTTGGAACGTAAAAAACATTTTTTATTATGCATTCAATGATCTTTCCATTTATTTTACTCAAAACTTTAATATTTCCAATACCTATTGCCCTCAAATATTCATTATTCTTTGCTACTGCTATGTTAATTGGTGTTTTTAATTCTAAATATTCATAAAAATATTTGTTATTATTTACTAAATGATCTGTACAGCCTGAATCTATATAGAATGAGATATTATCGTTACTTACAATCTTACTTTCATTACCATTCATCAAAAAACATATTCCATCTTGCTCTTCCTGATCTTCTGAACTTTGTTTCTTGTTCACCTCTACATGATTTCCCTGATTTCTGTAGTTTGTATGATAACTTCTACCTCGAGTGAAACCTCTACTTGGAGTTGCATATCCTCGAAAACCTCCTCTACTATAACCACCTCTATAATTTCCTCTGAAACTACCTCTTGTAAAACCACCTTGCACAACTCTTGAATTTGATTGCCCTGGTACACTTTCTTTACAGTCTTTTTGCATATGTCCTTCCTTGTGACACCGGAAACACACTATTTTTCTAGTATTTGTAGTATTAAATACTGCTGATTTTTGTTCATAAGTTGATTGTTCAGATTTTAATGCTTTTCTTCTTTCTACTTCACTTCTAAATTTTCTTTTGACGAAATCTATTGTTAACACTTTAGGATCCATATTCTCTAATATTGTTATAACTGTTTCAAAACTTGGAGGCATCCCCATCATTAACATACATACAATGTCCTCATCACTCATAACAGCCCCTGTAGCTCTTATCTTCCTAACAAGATCATCAAATTCTGTCAAATAACCTTCCAAATCTTCATTCTCTTTTAATTTTAATGACATTAACATTCTTCTTAGCATCATTTGCCCGGGTAATCCTTTTTTTTCATAAATATCTCCTAAAGCTTGCCACATACCATAGGCTGTATTTTTTTTCCGTTACAAATTCTAATTGCTTATCATCCAAACATTGTATTATCAATGACTTACATAACTTATCTTTTTTCATAGCTTCCTTTTTGTCTTTTTCCACTGTATAATCTGATTCCACAAATTCTTTTTCTATCCATTCTGCCACATCTTTTTCTTCTAGTAATATTTTCACTCTAAATTTCCATGAGTAATAATTTTCACCATTCAATAGTTCTATGTTATAAATATTTTTTATTTGTGAATTAGCCATTTTCTTTATATTTTAATTATCCACAGAATCACCTGGGCCCATAACCTGTTGTTTTTTAAATAATTAACTTATAGTCTTCCTTCTTATACACCTTTATTTGTCAATTCCATGTACAATACAAATCATATTAATATATCATCTTAACCTTAATAATGAATCATTCTCGATAATTCTCTATGATTCTCACTAACTGACTTCTTCTTTTTTTATTTTCATATATCTTAACAGTAGGCCAGAAAGTAAAAAAACTAATACCTATATTATTAAACACAAACCAGAAAAGTATTATTTTTAACAGGCAGAAGCAAATTTAGCACCTGTGAGTCAGAATTGTTATAATACATCTTTAATAGTTAATAATGATTCCAATGAATCATCAAATTCCATTTTTTTGCTGATTCAATGTGTGGAAGTGAAAATGACACCTGTTCCTCAAGAGATTTAGATTTTAATGTAAACTCGCCTAATGAAAATTTGCTCTTCAATGATGCGACGTTATACAACCATTTGACTTCCTATTCCAGTAACGTGCCCCCTAACGATTTATTTTCTAATGAACCGCCGCCTAGCGATTTGCATTCGAAATTGTCAAACTGGGCAGCTTCAAGGTACGTTCGACGTACAGCAGTTACTCATCTCTTGCATATCTTGCATCCATACCATAATGAGTTACCGTTAGACAGTCGAACGCTGCTGAAAACGCCCAGAGAAACGAAAACAAAATCGTTGTTAAATGGCGAATATTGTCATTTTGGACTTGTTAACGCTTTAAAATTAAAGTTATTGTCAGTGCCTAATATTTCTCAGTACAGCATTATCAACATTTCATTTAATGTAGATGAACTGCCCATTTATAGAAATGGTCAGAAACATGATCTCTGGCCCATTTTAGCATTTGTAAAAAATTTTAATAGTGAGCCGTTTGTTGTTGGTTCTTTTTTAGGAAGTGGCAAATCAAATTTATTGTCAGCGTTTTTAGAAGATTTTTTAATTGAGTTATCGAACTTACTTACCACGGGCATTGAAATTAATAATAATATCCATGAAGTAAAAGTTCACAGCTTTGTTTGCGATGCTCCTGCGCGCGCATATCTGAAATGTGTGAAGACCCATTCAGGGTATAGTTCCTGTGAAAGGTGCGACAACTCTGGAGAACACCTGGGACGTGTCATTTTCAAAAATTTACCTTTTAACAAGAGAGACAACGAATCTTTTCGGACTAAAATTGATGTATCTCATCATCATGGAGAATCTCCTCTAATAGCTCTTCCTATAGATTTGATCTATGTCTTTTCTTTAGACTATATACACCTAGTTTGTCTAGGTGTAATGAAAAAACTTTTGCGTATTTGGACAGGAGGCGCAAGCCGAGCCAAAATGAGCTCTACTGCATTTCAAAATGTATCTGAAAAAATTGTTTTTCTCAGTAAATGTATTCCAGTAGAATTCAATCGGAAAGGGCGCAGTTTGTCTAAGTTGGCAGATTGGAAAGCAACGGAATTTCGAATATTTTTACTGTATATTGGGCCAGTTGCTTTTTATGGGAATGTCAATTTGGCAATATATGAGCATTTTTTGCTATTTCATTGTTCAATTATGATACTTATTTCTAAACGCCATATTGAAAAATTCGGAGTTCCATTTGCGCGCCAACTTTTGCATTTATTCGTAACGCACAGTGAAAAGACCTACGGATTAGAGTTCTTAGTTTACAATGTACATTCCTTATTACATTTGGCAGATGACGTTGAAAATTTCGGGCCACTAGACAATTCGTCAGCATTTCCATTTGAAAATTATCTCCACCATTTAAAATCGTTAGTTCAGTCTCCGAATAAACCGTTACAACAGATTAATAGACGCTTAAAAGAAATTGAAATGACAGTGTACGAAAAACATGACTCTACTTCACTTGATGATGAACACTTCTGTAAATGTGAATTGTCCCATTTCTTAGGACCAACGCCAAATTTCTCTTGCAAGCAGTATAAAAAGCTTCATTATAAAGATTTTATTTTTTCTATTGCATCATATTCAGAAGCAAATTGTTTTTGTCTTACCTTAGAAGGACTGGTTTTCAAAATAGAAAATATAGTAGTGGATAATAATGGAGCAGTTTTTATATTAGGTAGGAGGTTTCAGGATTACCGTTCATTTTACAAATACCCTGTCGACTCAAAAGAATTCTATGTTTATCGCATCCAAAATTTATCAGAGTATATCGAGTTATTGCACTGCCACAAAGTTTTTTCGAAATGTATTGTTTTTCCTTTCAAGCAGGAATGGTTGTCATTTTCATTATTGCATCATTAGTAATTCCTTATTTCAACTTTTATGTTCTATAAGTGTAATAGTATGTAGTTTTTTAAGATTTTGTAATAAACTGGTATTAATTTGAACGCATTTTTTTATATTTTTGATCCTACTTATACGTCATTTGTCAAAAGTAAGTACGTCATTTTGACGTCTCACCAGCCGGACTAGGTACGTCATTAGTTGACGTCTGTAGGATGTGACATTAACCCGTCATAATCACGTCATTTTAGACGTCTTTTTAGACGTCCCCATTGGTCGCCAATGGCCTATAATTGACGTCATAGTAACGACACTGTGCTGCTTGGGTTTCTACTGATACATCTTATTGTTTCCCATATGGGATTTTACGATGGGTCCAGTATCCCAATATAGTTGGGCTAAAGTATAACTATCATTTATTTATCCCAATAAAGTTGGGCTAAAGTATAACTATCATTTATTTATCCCAATAAAGTTGCTCTAACGTTTTTAATAAAGTTTATTTTGAGAGTTATTCACTACGCATAACATATTGTGGGGTTTTATTCTAATATAATTGGAGGATTTTATTGGGGAGTATGGGAGACCCAAAATGTTTTATTTTCATTGGTTGTTGTTGATTTATCTATGTCAAACGATTTGACCATACTTTCGTCCTTTTTTTTTATTTGGTTTAACTCTTTGTACTTCTTTTTTATTTACTTAATGAGTCTTTCTCGCGCATTTTTAATTTGGCGCTTAACGAAATGGGTCATGTGGATATTTTTTCATTGCAATTTCAAATTAAACACTGTCTCAGTTCTACCATAAGATTACTTAGTTTAGTAGTTATTTCCGACGCTTATTAAGGGGACCATCGTCATCGGAAAACCGTAAATTGGCCGCATTACAACGGGGTCCCTTATCAACTTCCAAACCTTTCCCGTTTTATCGTAAGATATATGGAATATACGTCAGAAAATAACTTTTTTTTTATCTCTTTCAATCTGGACACGTAGAATATGTTACCAATAGAACGATTGTCGATGTGATTACGAAAGTAAATATATTGTATGAGAGGAATTTATATAAAACGACGATTGTTGTAATGATAATTCGCTGAAATGTTTGACTTCAGTTTTTGTAGACGACAACATGGTTATATAAACGCGAATACATCAGTGTATTTGTGAATGTTGTCGTTTTATACGTGAAGATTAAGTGAATGTAGTTTATGTAATGAAGTAAATTTTGACTGAAAATGTATAAATTTTTAAAATTTTGATTCTTATAGTAGGTATTTACAATTATTTTTCACACTTTCTACACCTTTAACTAAGTAATTTGATAAAAATACTCACGTATACAACATAATGTTTTATGTTGATGAATATGCTTTTAAGGTGTTGGCAAGTGTTTGAATATCTTTTTTAATAATTAGTATAGGCACTACACCAATACTGGAAGTAGTTTACAAATAATTTATTTTTAGGTAAAGGAGCGTGATTTCTCATTTACCAAAATGGCCTCTAATAAAAAAGAATTGTATGTACTCTAACATATTTACTAATTTCGCTATGGTAGCTTGATCTGAACTGGGCCTGGAAATTTGTAGTGTAACGTCTGTGAATGTCAAGTTACAAAAAAAGAATTATATTATTGAAGTAGCAACAAGAGAACACCATCTACCCGGCTTTGAAGATTTTTGCAGTGATTCTATCATTTAGGAAATATTTTTGGAAATTTGATAAAACAGTCCCCAACAACACATTTTTTTTTAAATATTTACCTGTATATAATGATTGATATAATAGGAGCGTTTGGATGGATTCACATGGGAACCCTTAGTAGTTTTGAGTACCTACCTTATGGAATTGCAAGATAAAGATCATTCAAATGAACTGTGGTATTTCTGCACAAAAATAAATTATAGAAAAGATCCTCGTATTGTTCTGACACATCTTACTTGTTTTATTCATATTTCTGAGGTAAGAAAATAAAATATTGAGTAATTTTTGATTGGTTTGATTTAAAGAGACTCCACCCCAATTGTGAAGAATAAGTAACTTGTAGTTTACAATGAATTGATGAAAAATGTTGCCAGTGAGTTGATATTTGTCTAAATATTAATATTTTTCTACTAAATTTACTTTTAATCAAAATAATTAGTAGTTGCTCATCAATATTTGATATTAAATCATATATTTTGTTAAGTATTTTAGGTGACTTCCTTTGAAAATCTCAAACTAGTCTGAAAAAAATAACTTTAGCAATGTCATGTTTCCATCAAATTATTGTCTTACCAGTTTTTGAATAAGAACTTTCAAGTCACTTACCATTTCATCACTTTGTACAAATTCAACACTATATCTGCCAATGAAACTGAATGAGTAATGAAGAATTTTCCTGAAAAGTCCTGTATGCATATGACTTGGTTAGTGTAAATTTAGCTTAGGGAATACATTTCAATGCAACTTAATGGTTTATTGCACTCCATGTCTAAGGTATTTTAGAGTTGTTGATTATTGAAGAAACATGTTCGTTTGAATTGGGTGAGGTAATGCCATTTCTACTGATACATACCCACACACTTTTGTTTTATTTTTTTAGCTTCTCAACAACCAGTTGAAAGTATATTGTTATCAAGTCATTCTAATGGAAGCAAAAACGTTGAGAGAACGAAAAGGGAACAGTATTCTTTTCAAAACAAGTCCTAAACATCAAAATGTAGGCTTACAGCTGTCCTATGGAAGGTATCTATTTTATATTAATTATATGTGTAAAGAATTTTGAGGGGACCACATTTCTAAATGTTTGGGCACATTTGTTCTTAGCTTTTCAACTCTCTGTCATCCTTTACTGTTACGAGATATATAGAATAATTGTAGATAAGTATAATTTTGAATATGCCTCTTTCTGTTACTCCTTTTAATTTTGTTGGTACATGTCTTCTTTTTCACTCGATGTATTTTTTATAGATTATCTTCTAAAGCAGAAGATCAAAATTCATTATTTTCATTATTAAAGTGGAGTTTATCACTCCACTCTATCATAATCCTTTTTTTTTCATGTTTAAAACTCATCAGATTGATTCCTTATCATATATAGCTGTCATAATAACTCCTGATCTCATTTTTTACATTGCTGACTTGCTGTACTATTATGACAAAAACTTTTTATAAATTACTGATATACAACCCAATTTTACTTAGAAAATTTTTGAATTGCTAAACAAGATATTTTCTAAAACGACTCATTTCTTCAATAATTCACATTATTTTCTTCAATTTTCCTGATTTTCATGTCTCTTCTTATTTTAACTTATGCAAGAAGTTATAACTTCATAACTTTCACAGTATGTATTATATCTTAAATATTCATATTATTACAACAATTCATGTGTTTAAAAAAAAGTAAAGGTGATAGGAAGCTTTTGTTTTTTTATAAACATCGCTAGAGTATAGATTTTCTAACGATATATAATTTGTTTCGATATCTTTTTTTTAACCAGAGTTGTAATTGGACCAATTTGACGAAATTCCAAGTTGCATGATTTGCGAAATTTATCAGTGCAAAGGTGGAAACAATGTAACGGCTTTTTGTGATGGTTATTGAGCAGCTAGATTTTTTTTCATTCTCGCTCAAACATAATAGCTATGAAAGTTAAATTGGCAACCCTAATTTTAAGTACAACAGATGTTCTTTATTTATCGAGAACAGATATTAATACATATTTCCATAATGCAGGTGCCACAGCTGCATTTCCTCTAATTTTAATTGATTTATTATTCTTAAATCTCGTGATAGATTGGCAAAATAAATATTTTAAAAACCACTTAGCTCAACAACAAAATATTTGATTGCATCAATTTATTATTTTCAAAACTACCTTAAATCACATATTTCGAAATATTTGTAGTAATGTGAAGAGCCATGATGAGGAAAATGATGCCGAAAAGAAGTAAGAATGCTTATAGTTTGAAACGTAAATGAGCATAATTTCTTTCTGGACTTGAATGGTACAATCATACATAATATCGAATTGTATAAGTATGAAGAAGAATTGGAAAATGGAGCCGTAGATACCTTCAAATGGTTGATAGGATTGCATAGTGACAAATTGGGAAGTGTCAAATAAGCATTAAGAAAACGAATGGCCATATCAATACTGACAATTCCAAATCAGATAATACTTCGAATGGCTAATGAAGATGATAATAGAAAACAAAAGGGGAAAAGTGATGATTATTGCATAAAATACGTGAGAACAATTTGTGTGCTGCATTTACTACCACTACCACCATACTCACTATTACACTGTATGACGCTTGTTTCGATGTTCTCTAGTTTCTATGTGTTTTGTATAAAACAAAAGATATTACCGCGTATAATTTGATTTCATATGGTGAGTTGATTGAATTAGTAACTCACTAAAGGCATTGAAAAAATATGGAATTTGATCCATTTGGTCGAAAGATACTAAAAACTACAGGAAAAGGTGATTCATAAGATATCAACTGTTTTTGGTATTCGTAATAACTGCAAATCATCAATGGAATATTTCTTGGAGAAAATACTAGCTATCATTACTCAGAGTGAATTAGAACAATTTTCAAATTGAGTGGTAAATTCAATAATTACTCATTTGCACTGGATATTGTGAACAATTTAAAATTTGTTTATCTCTTAGATAAACCCCAACAAATTGGTATTGTGTGTCACATAACCCTAAAGTGATGAAAATGTTATTTCCGAGTAGATAACCTCAAATATTTGAGAATCCCAAAGTGGAGGGTCATTGTCGTCCCCCATTTGAACTATACGACGATGTATTGATAAGTTGGTGGCCTAGACCAGTTCCATGCATAAACAAAATATTGCGTTACAATAGCAACGAAAAATAACTTATTAAAAATGTCAGTGTTAAGTTTTACGTTAAAAATGAAAACCAGAGTTACGCAATAAATTGAAAGAAAAAATATATCCACCGAAATTGGGAAAATCGACAAATTGGAGTATCAAGCCATCATCAAGTACCTGTATTTAGAAGCGTTAAGAGGTGAGCAGATTTACGAGGTAAATTTTCCATTGAAGATGATGACCGATCATGAAGGCCAGCTCCTGTGTCAGTCGTCGAAAATATCGATACAGTTTATGACATGATTTTATCAGACTGTCGAGTGGCGATACTCTGGTTTTCCCAGACCTAAGAAGTTTCGTGTCCAAAAATGTGCTGGAAAAGTTCTTGCTCCAGTTTTTTGGGATTGCCATGGAGTAATCATGATTGATTTTTTTAATAAGGGTAGAACAATAACTGGAGATTACTATTCGACGTTACTGACCACTCAACTGAAAAAAAATTCAATAGGTCGTAAACTTTCTCCCAACGAGGAGATAATAAAAGCTGTGGAGGTCTGGTTGCGCAATAAAACATTTTGACATTGAAATTTTGTTTGGTTCTATAGTAGGCTAAGAATTTTTCAATATATCCTCGTATCACCACAGAATTGCATAACGCAATAAATAACTAAAAGAATTTCTCGGTTGTCTAGGGTTCTTTTTTGCTTAAAACGCCGGTTAGAGAGAAAACACTTTTATTACAGAATTTGTGCTTCGCCGTAGGATGGAGTAGAGCGATAATCTCGTGATCTCCGATTTTAACAACGTCATATCTATCATTTTCTTTAACCTTAACAATTTCGTGAGGATCAAAAAATTTTCTCTTCAATTTTGGATCAGTTGTATATACTTCAAAGGGTGTGGTACTTATGCTTCGCTGATAGGTGGTATTCGAGGCAGTGTGTACTTTGTCAACGTATTTGTACCACTTTCCTGGCTCTTCCAAACTGAGTTTTGTTAAGACTGGTATAAGGGTCCTATTTACCCTTTCCACTTCTCCATTACCTCGTGGGACTCCACAAATTGTTAACACATGTTTAATATTTTCTTCTCGGCAATATGATACGAATTTTTCAGAGCGGAACGCGGATCCTCTGTCAGATATTATCCTTGACGGGCTTCCCAATATTTTACGCTAAGACAACAACATATCACTTCTTTCGTCGTGGTTGATTTTGTTGATTTTAGGATGAAACGTTCCTTCTTTCTTTCCTACAGGACGAGGTGATATATTTTACGCTATTTTTCAAAACAACATGTCACTTCTTTCGTCGTGGTTTATTTTGTTGGGTAAAGCCACACAAATTTGAAAAAGTCATCAAGTACCACAGAAATGTGCTGATAATTTTTTTTGTTGATTTCATTGGTCCTAATTGGTCGACGTGATACGTCTCTAGCGGACCTTCTAGCTTTTGTATAGGATGAAGCATTCATTCTTTCTTTCCTTCTTTTTTATTCTATAATATAAGGTATACCGTTATTTTTAATCGTTTCTATTTTGTCTTTTAGTCTTGGTATGTAAAATTCCTTGTTTACTACTTCTGTTTTTTTCTTTCAAAAATTTCCTATCTCGTGGGCTTTTATTATTATTTTTTAAGTCTGCATGTTCTTTAGAATGACAAGTAATTTTAAACCATTATCGTATTTATACAATATATCATGCTCTAAATAAAAATCTTCATACTCTTCTGTAGTCAAAATCCTTTTTATCGCAATCTGTGTCCCTCGTCTATACTCAATTTCATACTGTTCTAGCATCAGGGCCCATCGTGTAACTCCTGTTGTAAGGTCCCTTTTCTCCCTGGTTTTTATGAATGCATTACATTCTGTAACTATTTTAAATTTCGTTCCTAGCAAGTAGATTCTGAATTTCTTCACACTTTTAATAATGGCGAGTACTTCGAGCTCATAGCTTGTATACTTCATCTCTGCAGGGGTCGTCTTTCTACTCATGTAGTATATCGGGTGAAGCTTCGAATCGTCACTAAATCGCTGCTAAAAGAATGCTCAATAACCATGTATACTTGCATATTCCATATTCTGCAACTGTCTTTAATAAAAGTTTTAGTCTTTCTATCCCCTCTTCTTCGTTCGCACTAAAGATGATAACATCGTCCATGTAGTATATAACGTACATTCTAGCAGTCAACTCCCTGAAGACATGAGCGATGAATCATTGGAAAACTGCTGGACTACTACACATTCCAAATGGACATTCCATAAACTCGTACTGACCAATCGGCGTTACAAAAGAAGAATATTTTGTGCTGCTTGCTTCAACAGGTACATGAATAAATCCATTTTCCAAATCAAGGATGCTGAATATCCTTGCTCCCTGTAAGCTGTCTAGTACATCTCCAACGAAGGGAAGTGGAAATCTATCGCGTATTATATTTTTGTTTAAATTGCGATAATCGAAACAAATTCTGGTTCGGCCATCCTTTTTTCTCACTAGTACAATAGGACTAGCGAAATCCGAACAACTCGGTTTGACTATTACATCTTTTAACCATTCCCCATTGCTCTATCTGTCTATCTACTTCTTCTTTTTCGGGTGCCGATAGTCTTCTTGGTCGCTGATGAATCGGTTCTTCGCTTTTCAGTACAATTTTCACCACAATATTCGTTGTCTTCTCTTTGAATGGTTTGTAGTTTTCTATTAATTTCTTCCTCCCTATTGAACCACGGAAAAGCACGTAGAGCCTAACGAGTTCTCCTCGGTTCGCAATCATTAGAAAAACAAATGTAAAGCTTTTATAACTTTGAGTTTTTCATGCTTAATGTTGTGAACAATTCTACTTACAGAACTTAACGTTGTCATGATTAAAATAAAAGATTTATTCTACACAAAATATATAAAATTTGAAAAAAAATAGAAGAAAATAACTCTTTGTCTTTCGTTTATTAAAACTTAATCCTGTACTTTTCTACTCAGAAAACAAATATGCTATATAAAAAAATATATCGTTTTTACAGCGAATGAAAAACCAAATTTCCCTAAAAAATGTCAGTAACAATCAATATTCACCTTAGCTACAGAAAATATTTTGTAATTCAGGTAAACTAATTGAATTTCGATAATTATAGTTTGTACAAATGTATTCTGCTCTTTTGTTTTAAATAAGTATTGTTAGAATGTATCTAAAAAAAATTTGCAGTCCTCCGCCACTGATCACTAGTTCGTGGACTTCGAATAATTAAAGGAAAAATACTTCTCTCATCAGGCTTCCTCCAATCGCAATCAACCAGAATATAAGGATACAGAAAAAAATAAAAAAGTAGCAGAATAAATAATAAATGAAATTAGTGATTCTAGAACTACTGAGAATATTGACAATACTCCATCTATTAGTATAACAACAAATAATATGAGTAGTTCAATTGATTCTTCGCCAAATTGGACATTGATCGCTGATTCTTCACAATTGCAACCAGATTTTGTGAAATTAGGATAAAACAATTGAATTATCTATGGAAACTCTAGTTCGAAATACACTTTGATTAGATAAATAATGTTCGCCAAAAGCTCTGGGATTAGAATGTGCTATGACTTTGTTCAATAACCGTCGATCAGATCCGGGTATTTAAATTTCCATAGATAGTGAATATTAATATCATTATATTTGTAATTTGGATTGTAACTAAAGTGAATTTGACTCATATTTTGGATTGATTGATGCCTTATACCTTGTTATTTTCAAACTAAAACTATTTAGATGATGTATCTGTTTGCCATTGAATAGGAGAATTTTTCAGAAAATGGGAAAGTTTTGAAATTAAGAAAATTTACCTCACACACAGACACTAAATATCCATAGGTTTCTACAAGATTTTTGCCAACAAAAACCGTTTTGCAGATTGCACCTCAAATAAGCTTATTCCAATTATTAAATGGTGGTTTCATGTTGTGTCCAAAACGTATTATATAGAAGATGAAATTATAGATGCAACTGGGAGTTGCTTCGGCCAAGGAAATTTCACAGTATATCTAGCTTCAGAATTCGCACTGAAGTAAATCGAGTGGAATAATTAAGAAAGTCCAAACCAGAATTTCCAAGATTTAACCTCTTGCAGTATACAGCAACTGTCCATATCTCTGATTGAATTGAGCCAGGTAAATATAGTTCAAAGACACTGTGTGAAACAAGGTGTATAGAAATGCTCGAAGCCGTGTTGACCTTAATGAAACAGCTTTCCTGCACTTTATTCTGTCGTAAGAGTTTTCATTCAGTGTCTTAGTTCTATCTGTCTGGTAAAAATTAAAAATCAAGTACTAGTCTCCCGATTTTTCCAGATTGATTATCACATTTTCCCAGTCGAAATTTCGTCAATATACTATCTATTATGATGAATATTAATTTTAGAAAATACAAGTATAATATAACAACCAAATTTTTTGTAATTGTTTAAGTAATTATTCACCAACTGCTGTTTTTGAGAGTACAAAAATTTCTATTCTTTTCAAGATACGCAACAATATTCTACCCTAATTGTGGCGGAAAAAAATGTTGATAATCTTTGATTTGTGCATCGAAATTACGCGAAAAAAATTGCTATTTTGAAGTTGTTTTATTGAAAAATAAATAAAATTGATTAGCTTGGACATAGGAAAAATTATCGGCTTGACAGATGAATGAATTTAATCATATTTATGAAATTTTTGTGCCAAATGGAATTGGGCATCAAATTGACGGAAAAGGGCATAAACATTTATGACGCTTTAAGACAATATAATTGAATTTTATTTGGAAATCTAAGGAAAAGGCATGAAAATGAATAAATTTGGCATAAATATTGATTTGCAACTCCGCCTAGGGTGGTTGATGGGTGGATTGAGTAGCCCATTGACTATCACTGCCGGTCCCAAGCCCGGATAAAGGAGGAGGGTTAAGGGGTGAGGCCAGTAACCTGCCCCTCGTAAAAAGAAAAAACACTCACAGAACTGTCACATTAGCCTCGGAAACTGGACGGAGCATTGACGACGACACGGCACGAAAACGGAAAAAACGAGTATGGAAAGAAAACATAGTAAGACTCGGAAGTTGGAACATTACATCATGGAGCAACAAAGACTATGAGGTGGTCGTAGAAATAGAGAAAAACAAAATAGATTTCTGCGCACTTTCAGAGACCAAGAAGAAAGGCAATGGCAGTCAAAGGTACCAAAACTACATACTGTTTTATAGTGGAGTCGACAAGAACTTGCGAGCACGGGGAGGAGTAGGGTTACTAGTGAATAAAAAATTTGAAAAAGATATTAAGGAAGTACAGTATATAAGTCATAGCATCATACAGATAACAGTAGAGCTGGCCAACGAAAGAACACACCTACTAAGTATATATGCACCTGATGTAAGCAAACCGAAAGAAGAAAGGGAAGCTTTTTTTGATGCCTTGCAAGCTACGTTAGATAAAATACCCAGTAAAGACAAAGTGTTTATTATGGGCGACTTTAACTCAAGAATTGGGAACACAGTCATCCCAGGAATCATGCATAGTTTCAACGAAGGAGCAGTGAATGATAACGGAGATATATTGATAGATGTGTGCGCCCTCAACGAATTACGTATCAACAACACATATTTTGATCATAAGGAACAACAAAAGTACACCTTCGCTAACACGAGAAGCCAAAAATCAACTATTGACTACATAATTACAAACAGGAAAGTCCACCCCTCCCAGATAATTGACGTACGGGTATTTACATCGGCAAACATCGGCACCCAACACGGTTTAGTATTGTGTAAATACCGCGTATCCCACATAATAAAGAAAAGAAAAACATCCAACTACGTATCGAAATTTAATATAGAGTCGCTTAAGGATGAAAGCATTAAATACCTCTATCAAAACAGACTCCGCGAAAAAATTGTCCAAAACCCTATAAAAGAAATCGACAACGTAGAAGCCGCCTGGGAAAAACTAAAGAATAACATAAAGAACAGCGCAAAGGAATCCCTAGGAGAAAGAACAATAGACACGAATAGAACACAGAATAAACCCTGGTTCACTCTAGAAATTAAGGAACTGGCAAATGAAAAAAAGAAAGCGTACATAAAATACATTACCAATAGAACACAGGAAGAATACGAAGCCTATAAAAGAGTGAGGAATAGAACAAACAACACAATAAAAGAACTGAAAAAAACATACTGGGAAAATTTCTCAGTGGAAATGGAACATGAATTGTACGGAGACCAGAAAAAAATATGGAACATGATACGAAAAAGGAAGAAACCAATCAACGAGGAGGTAGTGATAAATGTTATAAATCAGGAAACATGAGCAGCACATTTTGAGATCCTATATGATAACAACGGAAGCAGGGACGAAGAAGTCGCAAACCCGCCCTCTTCAAACGAACAGGAAGAAACCATCACATTAGAAGAAGTACAAACAACCATAAAGAAACTAAAGAATAGAAAATCACCAGGTACAGACAATATCCCAAATGAACTACTGAAGAACGGGAGCCCAGAAATCGAAAAGGAATTAATAAAACTGTACAATAAAATAGAAAGAACTGGAGTAATACCCGAAGAATGGAGAACTAGTATAACTATACCTATATACAAGAAAGGTTTAAAATCAGATCCGAAGAATTACAGAGGCATAACGCTACTTAGTAGTGTGTTAAAGTTATTTACCAAGATACTTGCAAATAAGATAACTGCTAAGGTAGGCATCTCAGAAGAGCAACAAGTCTTCCGCCCAAACAGATCCACTATAGACGCAATATTTATATTACGCCAGTTGATAGAGAAATCTATAGAATACAATAAACCCATGTACACATGTTTCGTAGATCTAAAGCAAGCATTCGATAGAGTAAAACTCAACGATGTAATCCACCGACTAAACCAAAAAGGCGTCAAGAAGCATTATACAAATCTAGTAAGGCAACTTAACATAAACACCAAAACAAGAAGAATAAAAACAGACTGTGGGCTAACAAGAGAACTCAAAGTCTCATCCGGCATAAGACAGGGAGATAGCCTCAGCCCATGCCTTTTCAACGTAATAATGGACCAAATAATTGAGAGCGTAAACGAAGTTAATGCAGGATTTGAAATGAATAACCGTCGCCTGAGAATCCTTTGCTACGCAGATGACGCTATACTTATAGCTGAAAATGAAAACGATCTACAACGCCTCCTTCATAAATTTAACCTGACGGCACAGATACTTAACATGCAAATCTCATGCGAGAAAACACAAAGCATGGTAATATCCAAAGACCCAATAAGATGCAAGTTGGTAGTAAATGAGCGCACTATAGAGCAAGTAATGAATTTCAAATACTTAGGCGTAGAAACAACGAGCAGTAGAAACATAACGGACGAGGTAGATAAGCAGATCAAGAAAGCAACTAGAATATCGGGATATTTACGGGACATTATATGGAAAAAGAAATATATGAGCATAGAAAGTAAGACGCTAATCTACAAGACCTGTATCAGACCCATACTAACCTATGCCGCAGAAACAAGGGCAGACACAACACAAACAAAGAGAAAAATGAGAACAGCAGAGATAACGATATTACGAACAATAAAGGGTACCACACTCCACGATAGAATACCCAACACAGATAACTTAAGAGAACTGGGAGTACAAGATGTCGTTAGATGGGTAAGAGCAAGACGCCGACAATGGAGAGACCATGTAGAACGAATGACTCCAGAACGGATTGCCAAATGGGCCAAAACACAGAAACCAGACACAAGACGCCCAATCGGTAGGCCCCCAAAACGCTGGTACGATAGCTGGACATCGGCGTCACAAGAGGGCAGATGACAGACCTGACAGGACCTCGTCCTACTACAAGAAGAAGAAGAAGAAGAAGAAGAAGAAGATAATGATTTGCATAAAACTAATGAAAAAATAGGATTTTTCAACAAACTTTATTGAGAAAATTAAGAAATTGTTATCAAAAATTAGAACGGTAATTTGCATTCCGACAGAAAATACCTTTAAAAATCACGGCATCGCCATTCAAAAGTATCTTTCTGCTATTCTCCTTATACTTCCTCCACGTTCTCTTTTTTATCCTCCTCCACTTCTTACTTCTCTTCTTCTTCTTCTTGTTCTTCGTAGTCTTCGTTTGATTGTGACAGTGACAAATTGACAAGTATAAAAGAAGCATTAAGAAAACGAATGGCGATACCGATACTGACAACTCCACATCAGATAATACTTCGAATGGCTAATGAAAATGCTTATAGAAAACAAAATGGTTAAAGTGAATCGAATAATAGAGGTAAATATTTAAATACAATAAATATATGTAAAAACTTATGGTATACATGTTGATTGGTTGATTGTACAAAGAATCGACACTGAGGACATACACACAGCTGCCCAAAA
The DNA here is from genome assembly GCF_026230105.1 of Diorhabda sublineata. Lineage (NCBI taxonomy): Eukaryota > Metazoa > Arthropoda > Insecta > Coleoptera > Chrysomelidae > Diorhabda > Diorhabda sublineata. Next base: position 3,107,907 of record NC_079486.1, read on the forward strand.
TTTGTTAAATGAACATATCACGAAAGTAAAAGAAGATAAGAGAATACTTACATCGAGAAATCCAAGACATGTACTACTACTTTTACCACACTTACTATTACACTGTCTGACGCCTGTTTCGATGTTCTCCGTTAGTCTCTATTGTTTTGTACAAAACAAAAAAATATTACCGAGTATAATTTGATTTAAGATCGACAGTTGATTGAATTAGTAAACTCACTAAAGGCATTGAACAAAATATGTAATTTGATCCATTTGGACTATTTCTTGAAAGAAAGACTATCATTACTCAGACTGAATAGAACAACTTCCAAATTCAGTGGTAAGCTCAATAATTACTCATCTTGTACTGGATACTGTGGACAATTTAAATTTTGGTATCTCTTAAATGAATCGAGTAGATAAACTCAAATATTTGAGATCCCTTAAATCCTTTTCCGCTCTAACTCCTTCATTATCTCGAAGTCGAACAACATTACTAACTAATTAAACCATACGATAGGATTGGGAGGTATAAAAAGTTTTTCAGAGGTGATGGGATGATAAAAAAAGGTTTTTAAGAATTTAAATTTTAAAAATCTGTCCCCACTTTCATGAATAAATTCAAAGCATTTTTTTTGTAAATTAGTTTTACATTGTCCTTGCATAATGAAGTACCCAATAAGTCCCTTGAGTCGGGTAATTCATCAGTATTCATGTTTGTTTCCTGTTTTTATTTTTTATTGGAACCTCAATATCAGTGACATTCTTAGAACATTTTTCTTATTGGTTATAAGAGAGACTCACTCTTGGAAGCACTTAAAGTTTCAGATGAGTGTAATAATTCAATTTAGGAAAATTTAGATGGAACGGATCTTCCAGACTGATGTAAAATACAGAATATGCATTTAATATGCATATTGATGAGTATGATTTACACAAGCTAAATGCTTTTAAGAGGTTGACAATATCTAATACTAATGAATCACCTCTTCTCAAATAGTAATTACAAAGCTAGATCGATAAGTCTATCACTTTTTGAATTTCCCACTTGCCAACTGAAACGGCAACACTGCACATGTGAATATGCAGTGTTTTTTATTACTATATACACCAAAAAGTTATTTAAACAACTTTTTTTATAAACATTAAATATATTGATTAAATCTGAATTAACTATCTGTCCAAAAAAACTCGCGTGAAGAACAGCAAGGGCGCGGAGGTAAACGTATCAATAGTTTTGGAGCTCAACAAGATTTGAAATTTTTATAAAAAAATTCATGTATATCTTTCTATTATTTCACTCACCTGAAACTTTAAGTGCTTTTGAAAGTATGAATAACTCTTGTAACCAACAAGAAAATTGTTCTTATAATGTCATTGGTATTAAGGTTCCAACAAAATTAGAAACTTTGCAGAAAATCTCAGCAATTCTGATTTTGATACACTGATGAAGCCCAAGAAAAAATATGAGTATTATGAAAAATAGAGTGACTCTTCGAAGAAAATCTCTCTTCAAATTAAATTCGAAATCTGTGAAAAATAGGTTTTACGGAAATGATTGATAAATTTGCCACTCAGAAAGCCAGAAAGATTATTTTATAATTAGGTAATTATAATGATTAGGTACTTAGTCTGTAAACTGTTGAACAACTGATTGATATACTTTTCATTGAGAATTGAGTAGGTACTTTTTTATGCAAAGGAGATATTATTGTTTGTTTTTTATTTTGATACAGACACCTACAAGATGCTTGATGCTCTATCTGTATTCTCTGGAGGTGTCAGATACCACCAGGAAGCGTATGGAACAGAAGACGAGGATCTGTAGACATCCCACATAAATATTGGGTTCCTCAGTATGTATTTACATTAGTTATCTCGTAATCCGAAAAGCCACCATCCGGACTCCGAGAGTCCGTGGAGGATTTCAATACATTTATATAGCTTGTAGACTTTTATTACTTTTTGTTTGGGGAAATCCATTTATTTTTATTAGCATTTTTAGACTCCGCAATCCGATTCAAACAGTGTCTAATTGAATCTGACACCGCTCAGACGTATAAAAAAGAAGAAGAATACTTCAAGGTTATAATAAGTATGTTGGATACAAATAATCAATTGTAAAAAACAAAATGTTGTTTTGAGGTTATATTAGTTAAATTTGACATTAACGCGGTCGTATGTCAAATATTGATATAAATTGAAAACCGATATGTCTAGGTTGAGAAAAGAGAAGCGTTGCTTTTGCGATGCAATTAAACCGGGTCCTTTGAGTTATAAACGCAAAATTATGGAAAATTTGAGAAATGAGACACCCGCTACGGATAGTAATACCGATTGTAGTAGCGTCCCAACGAGTTCGAGCGCTCGAGATATTCAGAATCATTATTATACAATTTCTTAAACTATTATGATTATTTGTATTTACTACCAACTCTGGAAGTTTCCTTTCAAGCCATTTTCAAGGTAAGTTCATCCTCAAACTTACGCTTATTTACATATACTTCCCATTTGTACCTATCCATTAGTTTTTTATCACTTTTCTTTCCGAATCAATCTTCTCACCATCTTATATCTTTGGATCATTATTCTCGATCATCCAACTTTTATTTTCATTCTCTTTTTCCATTGTTCCTTTCTAAAATGTAACATAAACTTTTGACTTTAAACAGCCCTTCAAAAAAAATTCACAGCAATTAAATTTGGTGATATAACCTATTCCGTATTTTCCAGAATTTTAAAAAAACAGACTAAAAAATTATTTTTCTTATGGATGTTTGGTACAATGAACTCTAGTTGTAGAAAAATCTGCGGGACTTTGAGCCGTAAGGGATTTTAAATTATTATAACTGTGTTAACGAGGGAAACTATTAGCTTTTGTATGCACAACTCTGCGCGCGATTTCCCAGGTTGTTGTGTCTGAAATATACGTGACCACAAAACTGAACTCTTAGTATTTAAAGCCTCATGATATTTCTGACAATTCCGGTATTAAGTTTAATCAAAAATTCCATCGGACGAAGAATAAAAATTAATTAAATTTTGAGTTTTGGACTGGTATTCGTTTGAACGTAATAGCATCCCAAAAGCCGTTGGGTTATAAAACGACGACGCGCAGTCATTACCATTTTTAAATTACCCAATCAAAAAGAAGAATTAAATAATTGATGTTTCTTGAACAGAAAGGATTTTTCAAATTTCGAAAATGTTCATTTGTGGACAATTTAAACCTACGAACTTTTGATTTGAGGTTAACTCAATAATTAAATCACCGCGCGTTGTTCAACACGATACATTTTGATACTGAATTCGAGATATGACGTTATTAATTTTTATTTTTGATAACGAGCTTTTGGACGGTACAATTTATCTCGAAATAATGCTTGAAATTAATTAGAGGGAATCCAAAAGAGCTGATATCAGATCTCATCCTTTCAGAAAGCTTTCTTAAACACAGCTTCGTTTACCATGTGAATTTTTTTCCAAAAATAAATACAATAAACGGCTATAAAAATTGTTTGGATTGTCCTCCTCAAGTTGTTTGGTCTTTAATTGACTTGTTTCACGATAAAAAATATTATTAAGGAGCTTTCATATTTTTTCTGGGAATTCTGATCAAATAACTCATAAATCGCGCGAAAAAGAATTAACAAAAAACAAACTGGATTTTGAATTTATAAAACTGTTCGTGCAATAACGAAAATCTCAAAAGATAATTAACGCTTCCCCGCGAACTGAATAGTAAACAACTTTTCCAGGTAAACATCGAAATATTTAATTTTCAGAATCAGTTGATTATTCAAAAGTATGAATAAACAACAACAGTACACAAAAAATTAATTCCTTGGGGTAACTAAATCGAATAAAGTTACAATTGATTTTTTAAAAATTAGTCAGAGAAAACTTTGTAAGTAAATAAGTGAAGTTTCCGTTTGTTGATATATCATTGGAATGAATTTTACATTTAACGAATAGCACTTGTCAAATCGTTAAGCAAAAAAAGCGGGCATTTCAATTCGATAAAGCTTCGTAACAGAAATTTAACATTTCATAATAACTCTTGCGAATATTTTGTTCATCCCCAAAGAATATCGAGTTTGTATGTAGTTTTGCCCGTTTCTCCAAGGATAAATTCGAAAGAGAATTCTCTCGTGTTTCAATACGAAATTACTTGCAATGCAAATTCAGTTTTATTATAAAATTATGTTTGTATATACGTGTATTATAACAAATTTCAATCTCAAGACTTCCTCGAGGAGCTCCATAATCAAACCATCTTATTGTTTCCCATATGGGATTTTACGATGGGTCCAGTATCCCAATATAGTTGGGCTAAAGTATAACTATCATTTATTTATCCCAATAAAGTTGGGCTAAAGTATAACTATCATTTATTTATCCCAATAAAGTTGCTCTAACGTTTTTAATAAAGTTTATTTTGAGAGTTATTCACTACGCATAACATATTGTGGGGTTTTATTCTAATATAATTGGAGGATTTTATTGGGGAGTATGGGAGACCCAAAATGTTTTATTTTCATTGGTTGTTGTTGATTTATCTATGTCAAACGATTTGACCATACTTTCGTCCTTTTTTTTTATTTGGTTTAACTCTTTGTACTTCTTTTTTATTTACTTAATGAGTCTTTCTCGCGCATTTTTAATTTGGGGCTTAACGAAATGGGTCATGTGGATATTTTTTCATTGCAATTTCAAATTAAACACTGTCTCAGTTCTACCATAAGATTACTTAGTTTAGTAGTTATTTCCGACGCTTATTAAGGGGACCATCGTCATCGGAAAACCGTAAATTGGCCGCATTACAACGGGGTCCCTTATCAACTTCCAAACCTTTCCCATTTTATCGTAAGATATATGGAATATACGTCAGAAAATAACTTTTTTTTTATCTCTTTCAATCTGGACACGTAGAATATGTTACCAATAGAACGATTGTCGATGTGATTACGAAAGTAAATATATTGTATGAGAGGAATTTATATAAAACGACGATTGTTGTAATGATAATTCGCTGAAATGTTTGACTTCAGTTTTTGTAGACGACAACATGGTTATATAAACGCGAATACATCAGTGTATTTGTGAATGTTGTCGTTTTATACGTGAAGATTAAGTGAATGTAGTTTATGTAATGAAGTAAATTTTGACTGAAAATGTATAAATTTTTAAAATTTTGATTCTTATAGTAGGTATGTACAATTATTTTTCACACTTTCTACACCTTTAACTAAGTAATTTGATAAAAATACTCACGTATACAACACAATGTTTTATGTTGATGAATATGCTTTTAAGGTGTTGGCAAGTGTTTGAATATCTTTTTTAATAATTAGTATAGGCACTACACCAATACTGGAAGTAGTTTACAAATAATTTATTTTTAGGTAAAGGAGCGTGATTTCTCATTTACCAAAATGGCCTCTAATAAAAAAGAATTGTATGTACTCTAACATATTTACTAATTTCGCTATGGTAGCTTGATCTGAACTGGGCCTGGAAATTTGTAGTGTAACGTCTGTGAATGTCAAGTTACAAAAAAAGAATTATATTATTGAAGTAGCAACAAGAGAACACCATCTACCCGGCTTTGAAGATTTTTGCAGTGATTCTATCATTTAGGAAATATTTTTGGAAATTTGATAAAACAGTCCCCTACAACACATTTTTTTTTAAATATTTACCTGTATATAATGATTGATATAATAGGAGCGTTTGGATGGATTCACATGGGAACCCTTAGTAGTTTTGAGTACCTACCTTATGGAATTGCAAGATAAAGATCATTCAAATGAACTGTGGTATTTCTGCACAAAAATAAATGATAGAAAAGATCCTCGTATTGTTCTGACACATCTTACTTGTTTTATTCATATTTCTGAGGTAAGAAAATAAAATATTGAGTAATTTTTGATTGGTTTGATTTAAAGAGACTCCACCCCAATTGTGAAGAATAAGTAACTTGTAGTTTACAATAAATTGATGAAAAATGTTGCCAGTGAGTTGATATTTGTCTAAATATTAATATTTTTCTACTAAATTTACTTTTAATCAAAATAATTAGTAGTTGCTCATCAATATTTGATATTAAATCATATATTTTGTTAAGTATTTTAGGTGACTTCCTTTGAAAATCTCAAACTAGTCTGAAAAAAATAACTTTAGCAATGTCATGTTTCCATCAAATTATTGTCTTACCAGTTTTTGAATAAGAACTTTCAAGTCACTTACCATTTCATCACTTTGTACAAATTCAACACTATATCTGCCAATGAAACTGAATGAGTAATGAAGAATTTTCCTGAAAAGTCCTGTATGCATATGACTTGGTTAGTGTAAATTTAGCTTAGGGAATACATTTCAATGCAACTTAATGGTTTATTGCACTCCATGTCTAAGGTATTTTAGAGTTGTTGATTATTGAAGAAACATGTTCGTTTGAATTGGGTGAGGTAATGCCATTTCTACTGATACATACCCACACACTTTTGTTTTATTTTTTTAGCTTCTCAACAACCAGTTGAAAGTATATTGTTATCAAGTCATTCTAATGGAAGCAAAAACGTTGAGAGAACGAAAAGGGAACAGTATTCTTTTCAAAACAAGTCCTAAACATCAAAATGTAGGCTTACAGCTGTCCTATGGAAGGTATCTATTTTATATTAATTATATGTATAAAGAATTTTGAGGGGACCACATTTCTAAATGTTTGGGCACATTTGTTCTTAGCTTTTCAACTCTCTGTCATCCTTTACTGTTACGAGATATATAGAATAATTGTAGATAAGTATAATTTTGAATATGCCTCTTTCTGTTACTCCTTTTAATTTTGTTGGTACATGTCTTCTTTTTCACTCGATGTATTTTTTATAGATTATCTTCTAAAGCAGAAGATCAAAATTCATATTTTCATTATTAAAGTGGAGTTTATCACTCCACTCTATCATAATCCTTTTTTTTTTTCATGTTTAAAACTCATCAGATTGATTCCTTATCATATATAGCTGTCATAATAACTCCTGATCTCATTTTTTACATTGCTGACTTGCTGTACCATTATGACAAAAACTTTTTGTAAATTACTGACATCCAACCCAATTTTACTTAGAAAATTGTTGAATTTTTAAACAAGATATTTTCTAAAACGACTCATTTCTTCAATAATTCACTTTATTTTCTTCATTTTCCTGATTTTCATGTCTCTTCTTATTTTAACTTATGCAAGAAGTTATAACTTCATAACTTTCACAGTATGTATTATATCTTAAATATTCATATTATTACAAAAATTCATGCGTTTAAAAAAAAGTAATGGTGGTAGGAAGCTTTTGTTTTTTATAAACATCGCTAGAGTGCAGATTTTCTAATGATATATAATTTTTTTTGATATCTTTTTGCTAACCAGAGTTGTAATTGAACCATTTCGACGAAATTCCAAGTTGCATGATTTGCGAAATTTATCAGTGTAAAGGTGGAAACAATGTAACGGCTTTTTGTGATGGTTATTGAGCAGCTGTTCCTCTTTATTTATCGAGAACAGATATTAATACATATTTCCATAATGCAGGTACTACAGATGAATTTCTTCTAAATTTTAATGATTTATTTAATATACTTAAATTTCGTAATAGATTGGCAAAATAAATATTTTATAAACCACTTTGCTCTAAAACAAATTATTATTATTATATATTTGTAGTAGTGTGTATAGAATCGTGTTTAGTTTGAGGTCCGGCCGGCAGAGAGAGCTAGTGTCTATAGAATCGAGTCTAGTTTGGCCTCTGACCGGCAGGAGTAGCTGGTGTGTATAGAAATCAAACACAAATAGTATTTTTATCAAGATCAACTTGCAGCCGCTAGGTACTTCCAGTTTGACTATTCCTCGCCAGATGGCGCAAGTTCGTGTTTGGTTAGTTTGGCGATCGGTCAATAGAATCGTGTTTAATTTGACGTTTGGCTAGCGGGAAGCGCTAGTGTCTATGGAATCTTGTTTAGTTTGGCGTCTGGGCGGCAGAGGTCGCTGGTGTCTACAGAATCGTATTTAATTTGGCGTTTTGCCAGCGAGAGGCGCTTTTGTTAATGGAACCGTGTTTAATTTGGCGTCTGGCCGGTAGGGGGCGCTAGTGTCTATAGAATCGTGTTTTAGTTTGGCCATTTGTTGAAATAGGTTTATATGTCTATAGAATCGTGTTTTAGTTTGGCCATTTGTTGAAATAGGTTTATATGTCTATAGAATCGTGTTTAATTTGACTTTTGGCTAGCGGGAGGCGCCAGTGTCTATGGGAATTTGTTTAGTTTGGCGTTTGACTCGCTGGGGGCGCTACTGTCTATGGAATCGTGTTTAATTTGGCGTTTGACCGGCAGGAGGCGCTAGTGTCCATAGAATAGTGTTTTAGCTTGGCGATTGGTCGACAGAGATAGATAGTGTCTATAGAATCGTGTTTAATTTGGCGTTTGGATAGTGGGAGGCGCTAGTGTGTATAGAAATTAAACACAAATAGAATTTTTATTTAGTTCAACTTGCGGCCGCTAAGTTTTGTTAAGACTTGTATAAGGGTCCTATTTACACTTTCCACTTCTCCATTACCTCGTGGGACTTCACAAGTTGTTAACACATGTTTAATATTTTCTTCTCGACAATATGATTCGAATTTTTCAGAACGGAACGCGGATCCTCTGTCAGATATTATCCTTGACGGGCTTCCAAATATTTTATACTAAGACAACATATCACTTCTTTCGTCGTGGTCGATTTTGTTGATTTTAGGATGAAACGTTCCTTCTTTCTTTCCTACAGGACGAGGTGATATATTTTACGCTATTTTTCAAGACAACATGTCACTTCTTTCGTCGTGGTTTATTTTGTTGGGTAAAGCCACACAAATTTGGAAAAGTCATCAACTACCACAAAAATGTACTGATATTTTTTTTTGTTGACTTCATTGGTCCTAATTGGTCGACGTGATACCTCTCTAGCGGATCTTCTAGCTTTTGTATAGGATGAAGCACTCATTCTTTCTTTTCTTCTTTTTTATTCTATAATTTACAAGGTATACAGTTATTTTTAATCGTTTCTATTTTGTCTTTTAGTCTTGTTGTGTAAAATTCCTTGTTTACTATTTCTTCTGTTTTTTTCTTTCACAAATTTCCTATCTCGTGGACTTTTATTATTATTTTTTGTTCTTTGTTGTTCATGTTGTTTGGAATGACAAGTAATTTTAAACCATTATCGTATTTATACAATATATCATGCTCTAAATAAAAATCTTCATACTCTTCTGTAGTCAATATCCTTTTTATCGCCATTTGAGTACCTCGGTTCGGCCATCCTTTTTTCTCACTAGTCCAATAGGACTAGCGAAATCCGAAAAACTCGTTTTGATTATTACATCTTTTAACCATTCCTTTATCTATCTATCTACTTCTTCTTTTTCGGATGCCGATAGTCTTCTTGGTCGCTGATAAATCGGTTCTTCGCTTTTCAGTACAATTTTCACCTCAATATTCGTTGTCTTCGCTTTGAGTGGTTTGTAGTTTTCTATTAATTTCTTCACTTCCTGCCTATTGAACCACGGAAAAGCATGTAGCGCCTAACGAGTTCTCCACGGTTCGCAGTCTTTAGAAAAACAAATGTAAAACTTTTATAACTTTGAGTTTTGCATACTTAATGTTGTGACCAATTCTACCTACAGAACTTAACGTTGTCATGATTGATTCTACGCAAAATATATAAAATTTGAAAAAAAATAGAAGAGAATAACTCTTTGTCTTTCGTTTATTAAAACTTAATCCTGTACTTTTCTACTCAGAAAACAAATATGCTATATAAAAAAATATCTCGTTTTTACAGCAAAGGAAAAACCAAATTATCCTCAAAAATGTCCGTTACAATCAATACAATATAAACTTATTATTCACCTTAGCTACAGAAAATATTTTGTAATTCAGATAAACTAATTTAATTTCGATAATTATAGTTTGTACAAATGTATTCTGCCCTTTTTTTATACAAGTATTGTTAGAATGTATCTAAAAAAAATTTGCAGCCTTCCGCCACTGATCACTAGTTCGTGGACTTCGAAAAATACTTCTCACATCAGGCTTCCTCCAGATTTAAACTGGCAATTTCACTTATTTCCGATTCCAGTAACCTCGAGTAGATCAGCTCGGAATATGAACAGTGTAGTCTTCTTCAAATTAGCAGATTTCTCGTAACACTTTATTTTACAATGTTCTGCTGTAGCGTACAGCTCCAAAGACCATTTTAACCACGGAAAGTCTATTAGAATAGCAATCACAAAGTGAATGTAGTGGAAAAGCCAGTCCTTCATCAAGTGGATTTGAGAATAACTTTGTGAATGAAGAGGTAAGATGAAAATACCAATTTTTAATATAATAATTTCTAAATTTGTCTGTAGGAAAATGTTGCATCTGGTGATCTGATAGAAAAAACCAATCGCGATCAAGTAGAATATACGGATACAGAAAAAAAATAGCAGAATAAATAATAAATGAAATTAGTGATTCTAGAACTACTGAGTATATTTACAATACTCCATCTATTAGTATAACAACCAATAATATGAGTAGTTCAATTGAATCTTCGCCAAATTGGACATTGATCTCTGATTCTTCACATTCGCAACCAGATTTTGTGAAATCAGGATAAAACAATTGGATTATCTATGGAAACTCTAGTTCGAAATACACTTTGATTAGATAATGTTCGCCAAAAGCTCCAGGATTAGAATGTTCTATGACTTTGTTCAATAACCGTCGATGAGATCCGGGTCTTTAAATTTCCATAGATAGTGAATATTCATATCATTAAATTTGTAATTTGGATTGTAAATAAAGTGAATTTGACTTATATTTTGGATTGATTGATGTCTTATACCTTTTTATTTTCAAACTAAAACTATTTAGATGATGTTTCTGTTTGCCATTGAATAGTAGAATTTTTCAGAAAATGGGAAGTTTTGAAATTAAGAAAAGTTACTTCACACACTGACGCTAAATATTCATAGGTTTCTTCAAGATTTTTGCCAACAAAAACCGTTTCGCAGATTGCACCTCAATTAAGCTTATTCCAATTATTAAATGGTGGTTTCATGTTGTGTCCAAAACGTATTATATAGAAGATGAAATTATAGATGCAACTGGAAGTTGTATCGTCCAAGGGAATTTCACAGTATATCTAGCTTCAGAATTTGCGCCGAAGTAAATCGAATCGAAAAGTGGAATAGTTAAGAAAGTCCAAACCAGAATTTCCAAGATTTAACTTCTTGTAGTATACAGCAACTCTCTATATCTCCGATTGAATTGAACCAGGTAAATATAGTTCAAAGTCACTGTGTAAAACAAGGTGTATAGAAATGCTCCAAGCTGTGTTGACCTTAATGAAACAACTTCCTGCACTCCCCGCTCTTCTAGAAGCTCTTGATTGTTCAACTGAAGGTAGAGGAAGTAATGAATGTGCTTTCCTGCACTCTAGTCTCTCGTAAAAGTTTTCATTCAGTGTCTTAGTTCTGTCTGAGACACTTGGAATAACTTTACCTTCAACTCCAAGCAGAGTACATGGATGTGCACATAGCTTCTCAACTCAGATACAGAAAATTCAGGAAAAACGAGTCAACATTTGTCCTTACTTTTATACGTTACATCTACAACTTTTCTTGAAATAGGGTGTCCAGTAAAAATTGAAAATCAAGTACTAGTCTCCTCCCGATTTTTCCAGGTTGGTTTTCACATTTTCCCAGTCGAAATTTCGTTAATTTACTATCACCCTTCTATTATGATGAATATTAATTTTAGAAAATACAAGTATAATACAACAACCAAATTTTTTTAGTTTAAATAATTCTTCGCTCACTGCTGTTTTTGAGAGTCTCCAAAAATTTTCTATCTATTCTTTTTATGATACGCAACAATATTCTACCCTAAATGTTGAAATTCTTGATTTGTGCATCGAAATTACGCGAAAAAATTGCTATTTTCAAGTTGTTTTATTGGAATTTATTGAAAAATAAATAAAATTGATTGACTTGGACATAAGAAACATTCTCGGCTTGACAGTTGAACAATGAGTTTAGTCATATTTATGAAATTTTTGTGCCAAATGGAATTGAGCATCAAATTGACGGAAAGGGGTATAAACATGTTTGGCTCTGCGGTCAACGTGTTAATCATGGAATTACTCGTACGCGCGCGCGCTTTTTTGCATTTATTTTCTACGACACTTTTTCAATTAGAGTTGATTGGTTCGTGTTTATGTATCCATCTTTTTATAGCGAGAGGAATAAATATGCATTTTGAATAATTAAAAATGTAATAACAAAACTGGTATACATTTTATCACAAAAAAACGTCCAAAAACAATAATGTATATAATATATAAAACATGGAAATTCGTAATAAAAGTTGCAGACGGTGGAAGAATGAAGCTGTTAAAGTAACGGCGATGTTCCGAAACTATAATTTTGTATAATGTTCAAAAAAAACTTATATATATTTAAATAAATTTATTCATACAATTTAACAAATTAAAGTTATTTATTTGAAAAAATTATTATTAATAATAACAGTATGAGCTCTAATAGTAACTATTCCAACAGCATCTACATTTTCGGAATCATTGTCTGGTTTTTCTTCACGATTAGAAATATCGACTGCGTCTTCATCGAAAGCTACTTCTAGTTGAGGTACTGTCATATCTTCGTTATCCTTTTCAATAATAGTACCCAGTTTGAGATCTTCTTGTTTATAACTAAAAGGTTTGCTTAACATGATAGGTACATTCAGATCTCCAACGCTTCTTTCAACTGGACTCACGAATCTAACGGTTTTATTCGATTTAGCTATTATCGGTTTATCGATGTCGGTCAACGTGGAATTCGCCGATTGATTCTTCTTTATGGATTTAGCGAAATTACTATAATGTGAAGGTAATTTACGGATTACGCACTATTTACTTTTAGTTATAACGATCGAATCGTTGGTATTAAGACTTTTTCTACGTAAAGAATGTCTTGGTGGTACTCGAGGTAATTTCTCCAAAAGTACTATGGGGAATGTACATTCCGTTTGCGTGGAAGTATAGTTGGTTGTTCTTCTTAATATATTAATGTTCATTATTATAGTAAACGAATCAGTGATTATGACAGGTGTTAAAACAGATTTGTCAATTTTGATAAATAAATTGTCAATTATTGTTGTAGAACTACATATTAGAATGTGGGTTTTTTTACGTAAAAAACAAACACAAGCTTCGATTAAATTTTGAGTTTATGTGAAAAAAATTTTGAAATAAATGTTATAGATGTTTCAATTTTTTATAACTTTGTCATTTAACTTTTTTCTATGAAACTTCTATAAGACTGCCAAAAATCGTTATAAACCGTTTTTCATCGAACTATTATTTTTTTTGTTCCAAAAATTATGAACCAAGATTTATGTGCTGATGAATTGTAAACTTTTAATACGAGGGCGGTTCGAATATGAGGTAATAACCTTCACTGGTTACATATTTTTGGGATTTCTTCAGAAGGTTTTTGATCCTTGGACAACTTGGATAAACTCCTACATCAAGCTTCAACTTCTTCCCGAGCTCTTAAGAGTAGATTCGGAGAGAAGTTTGGGGTTTTGTCAAATCTTCATGAGGAATTATGATGAAAAATATGGAATTATCTTAAATTGTTTTTGATGTAATCATTCAGACAAGAATCCTGAGAAAAAATCGTAGATGAACTTGAGATTTTTAGTTGGAATTCAACTAGTTTTGTTGGTTTTTATTGGAAACTTTTTGGTGTGAAAACTCTCTAATTGCCGTGGTTAAGAGACGCCGCGTTTGGGGTAATACTTAGGCAAATAGTCAGACCGAAAATTACGAAGTTAAAAGAACGAAGTATGTTTTCACGGCAATTACAATTGTCTACAACATCATATCATAATCTAAAATGTTCATTATTTAGTTATATCTTTTCACTTTTTACCGTTCTGTAAAGGAAAAAAAATCCTATTCTGTAGGATTAATTCATAGAAGTTTTTATGTAATTTCAATATCAAACAAACTTGTTTGTTTAGACCGTTCTATATATGTATGTAAATCAAATTAGTTTTTCACATAAAAACACTGACAACTGCTTTATTTTCATTTTTCTTTAATATCGAACAAGTTTATTTAAATTTTTTTTTGAAAATAATTTTTAATATTTTCTTAAATTTTCAAACATTACATCTCTAAATCAATTCAGCACATTTCTGTGGTACTTGATGACTTTTTCAAATTTGTGTGGCTTTACCCAACAAAATAAACCACGACGAAAGAAGTGACATGTTGTTTTGAAAAATAGCGTAAAATATATCACCTCGTCCTGTAGGAAAGAAAGAAGGAACGTTTCATCCTAAAATCAACAAAATCAACCACGACGAAAGAAGTGATATGTTGTTGTCTTAGCGTAAAATATTGGGAAGCCCGTCAAGGATAATATCTGACAGAGGATCCGCGTTCCGCTCTGAAAAATTCGTATCATATTGCCGAGAAGAAAATATTAAACATGTGTTAACAATTTGTGGAGTCCCACGAGGTAATGGAGAAGTGGAAAGGGTAAATAGGACCCTTATACCAGTCTTAACAAAACTCAGTTTGGAAGAGCCAGGAAAGTGGTACAAATACGTTGACAAAGTACACACTGCCTCGAATACCACCTATCAGCGAAGCATAAGTACCACACCCTTTGAAGTATATACAACTGATCCAAAATTGAAGAGAAAATTTTTTGATCCTCACGAAATTGTTAAGGTTAAAGAAAATGATAGATATGACGTTGTTAAAATCGGAGATCACGAGATTATCGCTCTACTCCATCCTACGGCGAAGCACAAATTCTGTAATAAAAGTGTTTTCTCTCTAACCGGCTTTTTAAGCAAAAAAGAACCCTAGACAACCGAGAAATTCTTTTAGTTATTTATTGCGTTATGCAATTCTGTGGTGATACGAGGATATATTGAAAAATTCTTAGCCTACTATAGAACCAAACAAAATTTCAATGTCAAAATGTTTTATTGCGCAACCAGACCTCCACAGCTTTTATTATCTCCTCGTTGGGAGAAAATTTACGACCTATTGAATTTTTTTTCAGTTGAGTGGTCAGTAACGTCGAATAGTAATCTCCAGTTATTGTTCTACCCTTATTAAAAAAATCAATCATGATTACTCCATGGCAATCCCAAAAAACTGGAGCAAGAACTTTTCCAGCACATTTTTGGACACGAAACTTCTTAGGTCTGGGAAAACCAGAGTATCGCCACTCGACAGTCTGATAAAATCATGTCATAAAGTGTATCGATATTTTCGACGACTGACACAGGAGCTGGCCTTCATGATCGGTCATCATCTTCAATGGAAAATTTACCTCGTAAATCTGCTCACCTCTTAACGCTTCTAAATACAGGTACTTGATGATGGCTTGATACTCCAATTTGTCGATTTTCCCAATTTCGGTGGATATATTTTTTCTTTCAATTTATTGCGTAACTCTGGTTTTCATTTTTAACGTAAAACTTAACACTGACATTTTTAATAAGTTATTTTTCGTTGCTATTGTAACGCAATATTTTGTTTATGCATGGAACTGGTCTAGGCCACCAACTTATCAATACATCGTCGTATAGTTCAAATGGGGGACGACAATGACCCTCCACTTTGGGATTCTCAAATATTTGAGGTTATCTACTCGGAAATAACATTTTCATCACTTTAGGGTTATGTGACACACAATACCAATTTGTTGGGGTTTATCTAAGAGATAAACAAATTTTAAATTGTTCACAATATCCAGTGCAAATGAGTAATTATTGAATTTACCACTCAATTTGAAAATTGTTCTAATTCACTCTGAGTAATGATAGCTAGTATTTTCTCCAAGAAATATTCCATTGATGATTTGCAGTTATTACGAATACCAAAAACAGTTGATATCTTATGAATCACCTTTTCCTGTAGTTTTTAGTATCTTTCGACCAAATGGATCAAATTCCATATTTTTTCAATGCCTTTAGTGAGTTACTAATTCAATCAACTCACCATATGAAATCAAATTATACGCGGTAATATCTTTTGTTTTATACAAAACACATAGAAACTAGAGAACATCGAAACAAGCGTCATACAGTGTAATAGTGAGTATGGTGGTAGTGGTAGTAAATGCAGCACACAAATTGTTCTCACGTATTTTATGCAATAATCATCACTTTTCCCTTTTGTTTTCTATTATCATCTTCATTAGCCATTCGAAGTATTATCTGATTTGGAATTGTCAGTATTGATATGGCCATTCGTTTTCTTAATGCTTATTTGACACTTCCCAATTTGTCACTATGCAATCCTATCAACCATTTGAAGGTATCTACGGCTCCATTTTCCAATTCTTCTTCATACTTATACAATTCGATATTATGTATGATTGTACCATTCAAGTCCAGAAAGAAATTATGCTCATTTACGTTTCAAACTATAAGCATTCTTACTTCTTGTCGGCATCATTTTCCTCATCATGGCTCTTCACATTACTACAAATATTTCGAAATATGTGATTTAAGGTAGTTTTGAAAATAATAAATTGATGCAATCAAATATTTTGTTGTTGAGCTAAGTGGTTTTTAAAATATTTATTTTGCCAATCTATCACGAGATTTAAGAATAATAAATCAATTAAAATTAGAGGAAATGCAGCTGTAGCACCTGCATTATGGAAATATGTATTAATATCTGTTCTCGATAAATAAAGAACATCTGTTGTACTTAAAATTTGGGTTGCCAATTTAACTTTCATAGCTATTATGTTTGAGCGAGAATGAAAAAAAATCTAGCTGCTCAATAACCATCACAAAAAGCCGTTACATTGTTTCCACCTATATATATATATTCCAGCTATATATGATAAGGAATCAATCTGATGAGTTTTAAACATGAAAAAAAAAGGATTATGATAGAGTGGAGTGATAAACTCCACTTTAATAATGAAAATAATGAATTTTGATCTTCTGCTTTAGAAGATAATCTATAAAAAATACATCGAGTGAAAAAGAAGACATGTACCAACAAAATTAAAAGGAGTAACAGAAAGAGGCATATTCAAAATTATACTTATCTACAATTATTCTATATATCTCGTAACAGTAAAGGATGACAGAGAGTTGAAAAGCTAAGAACAACTGTGCGAAAACATTTAGAAATGTGGTCCCCTCAAAATTCTTTATACATATAATTAATATAAAATAGATACCTTCCATAGGACAGCTGTAAGCCTACATTTTGATGTTTAGGACTTGTTTTGAAAAGAATACTGTTCCCTTTTCGTTCTCTCAACGTTTTTGCTTCCATTAGAATGACTTGATAACAATATACTTTCAACTGGTTGTTGAGAAGCTAAAAAAATAAAACAAAAGTGTGTGGGTATGTATCAGTAGAAACCCAAGCAGCACAGTGTCGTTACTATGACGTCAATTATAGGCCATTGGCGACCAATGGGGACGCCTAAAAAGACGTCTAAAATGACGTGATTATGACGGGTTAATGTCACATCCTACAGACGTCAACTAATGACGTACCTAGTCCGGCTGGTGAGACGTCAAAATGACGTACTTACTTTTGACAAATGACGTATAAGTAGGATCAAAAATATAAAAAAATGCGTTCAAATTAATACCAGTTTATTACAAAATCTTAAAAAACTACATACTATTACACTTATAGAACATAAAAGTTGAAATAAGGAATTACTAATGATGCAATAATGAAAATGACAACCATTCCTGCTTGAAAGGAAAAACAATACATTTCGAAAAAACTTTGTGGCAGTGCAATAACTCGATATACTCTGATAAATTTTGGATGCGATACACATAGAATTCTTTTGAGTCGACAGGGTATTTGTAAAATGAACGGTAATCCTGAAACCTCCTACCTAATATAAAAACTGCTCCATTATTATCCACTACTATATTTTCTATTTTGAAAACCAGTCCTTCTAAGGTAAGACAAAAACAATTTGCTTCTGAATATGATGCAATAGAAAAAATAAAATCTTTATAATGAAGCTTTTTATACTGCTTGCAAGAGAAATTTGGCGTTGGTCCTAAGAAATGGGACAATTCACATTTACAGAAGTGTTCATCATCAGGTGAAGTAGAGTCATGTTTTTCGTACACTGTCATTTCAATTTCTTTTAAGCGTCTATTAATCTGTTGTAACGGTTTATTCGGAGACTGAACTAACGATTTTAAATGGTGGAGATAATTTTCAAATGGAAATGCTGACGAATTGTCTAGTGGCCCGAAATTTTCAACGTCATCTGCCAAATGTAATAAGGAATGTACATTGTAAACTAAGAACTCTAATCCGTAGGTCTTTTCACTGTGCGTTACGAATAAATGCAAAAGTTGGCGCGCAAATGGAACTCCGAATTTTTCAATATGGCGTTTAGAAATAAGTATCATAATTGAACAATGAAATAGCAAAAAATGCTCATATATTGCCAAATTGACATTCCCATACAAAGCAACTGGCCCAATATACAGTAAAAATATTCGAAATTCCGTTGCTTTCCAATCTGCCAACTGAGACAAACTGCGCCCTTTCCGATTGAATTCTACTGGAATACATTTACTGAGAAAAACAATTTTTTCAGATACATTTTGAAATGCAGTAGAGCTCATTTTGGCTCGGCTTGCGCCTCCTGTCCAAATACGCAAAAGTTTTTTCATTACACCTAGACAAACTAGGTGTATATAGTCTAAAGAAAAGACATAGATCAAATCTATAGGAAGAGCTATTAGAGGAGATTCTCCATGATGATGAGATACATCAATTTTAGTCCGAAAAGATTCGTTGTCTCTCTTGTTAAAAGGTAAATTTTTGAAAATGACACGTCCCAGGTGTTCTCCAGAGTTGTCGCACCTTTCACAGGAACTATACCCTGAATGGGTCTTCACACATTTCAGATATGCGCGCGCAGGAGCATCGCAAACAAAGCTGTGAACTTTTACTTCATGGATATTATTATTAATTTCAATGCCCGTGGTAAGTAAGTTCGATAACTCAATTAAAAAATCTTCTAAAAACGCTGACAATAAATTTGATTTGCCACTTCCTAAAAAAGAACCAATAACAAACGGCTCACTATTAAAATTTTTTACAAATGCTAAAATGGGCCAGAGATCATGTTTCTGACCATTTCTATAAATGGGCAGTTCATCTACATTAAATGAAATGTTGATAATGCTGTACTGAGAAATATTAGGCACTGACAATAACTTTAATTTTAAAGCGTTAACAAGTCCAAAATGACAATATTCGCCATTTAACAACGATTTTGTTTTCGTTTCTCTGGGCGTTTTCAGCAGCGTTCCACTGTCTAACGGTAACTCATTATGGTATGGATGCAAGATATGCAAGAGATGAGTAACTGCTGTACGTCGAACGTACCTTGAAGCTGCCCAGTTTGACAATTTCGAATGCAAATCGCTAGGCGGCGGTTCATTAGAAAATAAATCGTTAGGGGGCACGTTACTGGAATAGGAAGTCAAATGGTTGTATAACGTCGCATCATTGAAGAGCAAATTTTCATTAGGCGAGTTTACATTAAAATCTAAATCTCTTGAGGAACAGGTGTCATTTTCACTTCCACACATTGAATCAGCAAAAAAATGGAATTTGATGATTCATTGGAATCATTATTAACTATTAAAGATGTATTATAACAATTCTGACTCACAGGTGCTAAATTTGCTTCTGCCTGTTAAAAATAATACTTTTCTGGTTTGTGTTTAATAATATAGGTATTAGTTTTTTTACTTTCTGGCCTACTGTTAAGATATATGAAAATAAAAAAAGAAGAAGTCAGTTAGTGAGAATCATAGAGAATTATCGAGAATGATTCATTATTAAGGTTAAGATGATATATTAATATGATTTGTATTGTACATGGAATTGACAAATAAAGGTGTATAAGAAGGAAGACTATAAGTTAATTATTTAAAAAACAACAGGTTATGGGCCCAGGTGATTCTGTGGATAATTAAAATATAAAGAAAATGGCTAATTCACAAATAAAAAATATTTATAACATAGAACTATTGAATGGTGAAAATTATTACTCATGGAAATTTAGAGTGAAAATATTACTAGAAGAAAAAGATGTGGCAGAATGGATAGAAAAAGAATTTGTGGAATCAGATTATACAGTGGAAAAAGACAAAAAGGAAGCTATGAAAAAAGATAAGTTATGTAAGTCATTGATAATACAATGTTTGGATGATAAGCAATTAGAATTTGTAACGGAAAAAAAATACAGCCTATGGTATGTGGCAAGCTTTAGGAGATATTTATGAAAAAAAAAGGATTACCCGGGCAAATGATGCTAAGAAGAATGTTAATGTCATTAAAATTAAAAGAGAATGAAGATTTGGAAGGTTATTTGACAGAATTTGATGATCTTGTTAGGAAGATAAGAGCTACAGGGGCTGTTATGAGTGATGAGGACATTGTATGTATGTTAATGATGGGGATGCCTCCAAGTTTTGAAACAGTTATAACAATATTAGAGAATATGGATCCTAAAGTGTTAACAATAGATTTCGTCAAAAGAAAATTTAGAAGTGAAGTAGAAAGAAGAAAAGCATTAAAATCTGAACAATCAACTTATGAACAAAAATCAGCAGTATTTAATACTACAAATACTAGAAAAATAGTGTGTTTCCGGTGTCACAAGGAAGGACATATGCAAAAAGACTGTAAAGAAAGTGTACCAGGGCAATCAAATTCAAGAGTTGTGCAAGGTGGTTTTACAAGAGGTAGTTTCAGAGGAAATTATAGAGGTGGTTATAGTAGAGGAGGTTTTCGAGGATATGCAACTCCAAGTAGAGGTTTCACTCGAGGTAGAAGTTATCATACAAACTACAGAAATCAGGGAAATCATGTAGAGGTGAACAAGAAACAAAGTTCAGAAGATCAGGAAGAGCAAGATGGAATATGTTTTTTGATGAATGGTAATGAAAGTAAGATTGTAAGTAACGATAATATCTCATTCTATATAGATTCAGGCTGTACAGATCATTTAGTAAATAATAACAAATATTTTTATGAATATTTAGAATTAAAAACACCAATTAACATAGCAGTAGCAAAGAATAATGAATACTTGAGGGCAATAGGTATTGGAAATATTAAAGTTTTGAGTAAAATAAATGGAAAGATCATTGAATGCATAATAAAAAATGTTTTTTACGTTCCAAATTTAAGGAAGAATTTATTATCAGTAAAAAGATTAGAAATGTCTAATGTATCTGTAGTTTTTGAGGGTGGTCAGGTTAGTTTATATAATGAAAATAAATTGATAGGAGTAGGATTTAGAAACAGGCTTTATGAGATTATTTTTGAGTATAAGATAGAAAATCGATGTTATATATATATATCCCCTTTTATAGCGTTATACGCCTTTGGGTTCCTAATCTCCAGGCCTGTCTATCTTGCCAGTCGTCGACTGCTAGGTTCCTTTCGGACATTGCTCTAGTGATTCCTTGTAGCCATGTTCTAGGTGGTCTTCCCCTCTTTCTTTTTTCTTTGGGGGTCCATTCTAATATTATTCTTGGTAGTCGTTCTCTTCCCATTCTCTTAACGTGTCCGTACCAAATCAACTGTTTCTTTTCTATATCTTCTACTAAAGTTCTTTCTACTTTCAATTGTCTTCTTATTTCCTCGTTTCTTATATGTTCCGTTCTAGATATTCTTGCTGCTCTCCTCCAGAAATCCATTTCCACTGCATTTAAGTTATTTTTTTGCTTTTCTGTAAGTTGCCAAACCTCGGAGCTATATGTAATTATTGGTTGTAAAATGGCGTTGTATATTCTCTTTTTTGTTTCTGGTCTAATATTCTTTTGCCACAGCACTGAGTTCAGGGCTCTTATTACTTTTCTTCCTTTGGTTATTCTGTCCCTAATTGTTTCCTCGTTTCGTCCTGTTGTTGTTAGTTTTACACCTAGGTATATGCATTCCTTACAGTTTTTAATTATTTTTCCCTCTAGATCTAAATTCCCAGGTGAATCTTCTGATCCTATACATATGTATTGTGTCTTCTCCGTGCTAACCTGTAGACCCCACTTTTGGTATTCTTCTATAAGTTTTCTAGACATGTACTCCAGATCTTCTTTTTCCTGTGCTACCACTACCTGGTCATCGGCATAGTGCAGTGTATACAAGGTGCTCTCCCCAATAGTTAGTCCCATTCCTTTACATTTTTTTTTCCAAACTCTTAGGGCTTCATCTATGTATATGTTGAACAGAGTTGGGGATAAACAACACCCTTGTCGCAAGCCTTTGGTTGTTTTGAAGCCGTCTGTCACCTTGTTACCTATTTTTATTTTTGCTGTTGTGTCTCTGTATAGTTCTTTTATAGCCTTTATTAGAGTGGTATTTATGCTCGTTCTTTCCAGAACCTCCCAT
Source organism: Diorhabda sublineata (assembly GCF_026230105.1). Classification (NCBI taxonomy): domain Eukaryota; kingdom Metazoa; phylum Arthropoda; class Insecta; order Coleoptera; family Chrysomelidae; genus Diorhabda; species Diorhabda sublineata. Next base: position 3,130,408 of record NC_079486.1, read on the forward strand.
AATTTTGAGACAGGTACTGTGTCATACGCTTTCTTCAAGTCTACCAATAGTAGGTGCACTTCTTGTGATCTTACGGTTCTCTTTTCGATTATTTGTGATAGACAGAAAATACTATCTATCGTCGATCGACCTGCTCTGAAGCCGTTTTGTTCCTCGGATTCGTATGGGTGATATTCTTCACAAATGATCTCCTTTATTATTTTTCCGTATAACCTACTGAGCGTACTAGTCACTGTAATGCCCCTATAATTATTGCAGTCTTCCTTATTTCCTTTTTTGTATATGGACGTGATCCATCCTTCTTTCCACGTTTGCGGTATTGGTTCTCCATTTAGATGTCTATTGATAATTTCTGTTAGGATATTAAACAGCCTATTTGTTCCTGCTTTTATTAATTCTGCAGGTATTCCCTCTGGACCAGGAGCGCGCCCATTTTTAAGTAGTGTTATAGCTTTCTTTGTTTTTTCTACGTTGATTTTTATTGGTTCACCTGTAATCCGTATGTCTTCAGCCGGCATGTTACTATATTCAGATCTCTGTTCTCTGAGTAATGAGCGGTAATAGTCTTGCCATTTATTTGGTGATATGGTGCCGATTGGGATATTTTCTTTTCTGCCAGATCTAACATTATCTATAAATCTCCACGATTCCCTGGATTGGCGTCCTCCTAAATAGGTATCCAAAAGAAGTTTTTTCCAAGTGATAGGGGGCTGGCCTATCGACTTGACCCTCCTCCTTTACCCGGGCTTGGGACCGGCAGTTGTGTCCAGCGGGCTACTCAATCCACCACACCGAAACACACCAGGCGGAGTTAAAAATGATTGAAAATGATGACAATGAATCAATGATGTGGCATAAAAGATTAGGGCATATATATAATGCAAATTTAAAGTTATTAGTTGATAAAAGAATGGTAAAAGGTTTGGAAAATGTAAATGTAAATAAAATTGATTTTTGTGAAGCCTGTGTAAAAGGTAAAATGACAAAACTTAGATTTGAAACAAGATCACATGCAAAAAGATTATTAGAGATTGTTCATACTGATGTTGTTGGACCAATAACGCCACTAAGTCACGATGGGGGTAAATATTTTGTTACATTTGTGGATGATTTTTCTAATTTTTGTACAGTGTATATCATAAAAGGTAAAGATGAGGTGTTTAAGTGTTTTGAAGAATATGTAAATATGGTACAATCAAAATTTAACATAAAATTGGCAGTGCTAAGATGTGACAATGGAGGGGAATATATTTCCAAAGATATAAAAGATTTATGTAAATCAAATGGAACTGTTTTAGACTATACAATACCATATACGCCACAGCAGAATGGTAAGGCTGAGAGGTTTAATAGAAGTTTGTTGGAAAAGGCAAGAACAATGATAGAAGAAGCCAACCTGCCAAAAACATTTTGGAATGAGAGCATTAGAGTAGCTGCTTATATTTTAAATCGTAGCCCTAGCAAACATTTAGAAAATGTTACACCAGCAGAATTGTGGTATGGTAAAAAACCTGATATAAAAAATATTAAGATATTTGGATGTACAGCATATGCTCATATACAAAAACAATTTAGAGAAAAGTTTGATCCAGTTTCTGAAAAAATTATTTTTATAGGATATACAAATACAGGTTATAGATTGTGGAGTATAAAAGGAAAAAGAGTGATAGTAGCACGAGATGTTATATTTAATGAAACTGATTTTATTTATAAAATAAAAAAGGCAAGTATTGAAATAAATAATAGAGAACAAAACAGTTTAGAAGAAAACGTTGAAATAGAATCCGAAGAAGATGAGAGTAATGATGAAGCTCATAGAAGAAAAAATTTTGAAAGAATAAAAAGGAAAGTCAAAATTCCAGAAAAATATAATGATTATGAATTATATATGGCATTTGATGCAGTATCATTTGTAGAAAAAGTACCAGAGACAGTGGAGGAAATAGATAATAGAAGTGACAAAAATATGTGGATACAGGCTATGAAAAGGGAAATTGATTCAATTGAGAAAAATGAGACATGGAATGAAGTAGAGAAACCGGAAAAAGCAGAAATTTTGACAGCTAAATGGGTATTTGCTAAGAAACCATTAGAAACAATAATGGAAGACAGATACAAAGCGAGATTAGTTGTACGAGGATGTGGACAGAGAAATACTTATGATTATGATGATATATATTCACCTGTGGCAAAAATGACAACAATAAGGACTCTTCTAACAGTGAGCAATCAATATGGATATTATATAAAACAACTTGATGTGAAAACGGCATTTCTAAATGGAGATTTAAAAGAAGAAATATATGTTTATGCGCCAGAGAGGGTAAATTGTAAACCAGGATGTGTTTTAAAATTGAATAAAGCTCTTTATGGCTTAAAACAAGCTGCAAAATGCTGGAATATAAAAATAAATACATATTTATTAAATTTAGGTTTTACAAGATCAGAAACTGATTATTGTCTATATACAAAAGTTGATGAAGATAAACAAATTATGTATTTATTACTCTACGTGGATGATATCATATTAGCAGGGCAAAAATTAAATAAAATTGAAATTTGTAAAAATGATTTAATGAGATGTTTTGATATAAAAGATAAAGGAGATTTAAAGAGTTTTCTAGGACTTGAAGTAAATTATATTAAAGAAGAAGGAATCTTGGAATTAAGTCAAAGAAGATATTTACTTGGAATATTAGAAAGATTTAATTTTGATAATTGCAATCCCACAGCAACACCTATAGATCCAAAGTTTAATATTTTTGAAAATAAAGATGATGAATGCACACTACCAGTAAGACAACTAATTGGATGTTTAATGTATCTGATGCTTGGAACAAGACCAGATATCAGTTACTCAGTAAATTATTTAAGTAGATTTCAAGATAAAAATAATAGTTTGGTGTGGACAGGATTAAAAAGAATTTTAAGATATTTAAAAGGAACAGTTAATATGCATTTAAAATTTGAAAGAAAAAATAATGAAAGTTTGTTTGAGTGTTATGTGGATTCTGATTGGGGAAGTGAAGTGGTAGATAGAAAATCAGTGTCAGGATATTTAATTAAATTATTTGGTAATATAGTGATGTGGGTAACAAGAAAACAAAATTGTGTGACTCTTTCAAGCTCAGAAGCTGAGTTAGTGGCATTATGTTCCGCAGTACAAGATTGCTTATGGTTTAAGAAATTATTGTTTGATATGAAAGTCAATATTCAAAATTTTAAAATATATGAGGACAATCAAGGATGTATAGCTTTGATAAAAAATCCCGAAAATAACAAACGTGTAAAACATATAGATATAAAATACAACTTTGTGTGTGACATTTTAAATACAAAGAAAATGGAATTAACTTTTATTGGAACTAAAAATCAAGTAGCAGACATTTTAACAAAGGGGCTCCACAAAAGACAGTTTTATAAGAATAGAGATTATTTAAATTTATGTTAAGATATTTTGTTTATTATTAATGTTAATAAAAGAAAAAAATCAAAATATAATATTTGAAATTTCATAGAAAAGTATTAAGAGAGGGTGTTAAAAATAATACTTTTCTGGTTTGTGTTTAATAATATAGGTATTAGTTTTTTTACTTTCTGGCCTACTGTTAAGATATATGAAAATAAAAAAAGAAGAAGTCAGTTAGTGAGAATCATAGAGAATTATCGAGAATGATTCATTATTAAGGTTAAGATGATATATTAATATGATTTGTATTGTACATGGAGTTGACAAATAAAGGTGTATAAGAAGGAAGACTATAAGTTAATTATTTAAAAAACAACACTGCCACCCTTCTGTAGAGTTGTCTTTGACTAACAACACTTTTTTTCTTACGGGTTGCCATGCAGCTGCTTTTTCAATTTCTCTGGTGCATGTTTCAACCACACCTTGATGGTATCTTCTATTTCTTTCTGACTGACTAGAGGGGAGCTTTTTCTTACAGCACCTAAAAATGTTGTTTCAGATTAATAATAAGTATGCACCTACAAGTGAAAACACTTACCAATAATCACATCCTTTACGTTTAAGTTTTTAAAAGCCTTTTTATCACCTCGTTTGCCACAAAAATTCCAATTAGTTGCAAGAGAATGAGTGAACAAAAAATTTAAAATGCGGTTTGTATGTCCAGTAAAATCTCTCCCTCCAAAAGTCGATAGATATGCCGACTGGAATCACATAATTTAAATTGTAAAATACATATTAAGTGGTACAGAACACCCACCAAAGCCAGGCAATTATTTTTTTCACTCAGGTATGTTTCCAATTTGGTAATATCCTCTTGAGAATTCAAAGGAAACTGTACGCCTATATCATCTGGTAAATCTGTATTACTGGCGTGATTGCCACTGCGATCTTGTTTTCGGATCCACTGCAAAATTTGATTGTTCTGTTCTCTAATGGTCTTCAATAAAATCATTACAACTTTTGGTTGCCGTTCGCCATTACGCGCACACGCGTTCACACCAGCAGTCCAGCACGCATGCGCCTGCACGTCTCGTATCGTATCGTGGCATTTCGATTAAAAACGCGCCAAAATTAAATCTTGGTCGACAGCCTCGACAGGAATCGATGCTAAAAATAATTGTTTCCTACTAATAAAATAGTTAAATAATTGTTAATTACAACATTCTCACTTCATCTTTAAATTCAAATTGCATTTCCACTTAAAACGTCAGTTTAGTATTTTCATTGCTAATTAATGAATTTATATTTATATCCAAATTTTAGGTAAACAACAATTTAAAATGTACAATTTTTTATAAAGCACGTATAGGGCTTAGTTTTTGTAATAAACTTTCGTTCTAATTTTTTTTATAGTTGATTAAAAAGCACTTAAAACGACCGAAAACGTACGAAAGACGTCTCTAGACGACGTCAAAATGACATCTGAAATGTCACGTCATATGGACGTCGCTTATTGGTCTACGACGTCGCCGACTAATAATGTCCAATAATTGACGTCATTATACCGACGCTGTGCTGCTTGGGAATGGCATTACCTCACCCAATTCAAACGAACATGTTTCTTCAATAATCAACAACTCTAAAATACCTTAGACATGGAGTGCAATAAACCATTAAGTTGCATTACAATGTATTCCCTAAGCTAAATTTACACTCAACCAAGTCATATGCATACAGGACTTTTCAGGAATATTCTTCATTACTCATTCAGTTTCATTGGCAGATATAGTGTTGAATTTGTACAAAGTGATGAAATGGTAAGTGACTTGAAAGTTCTTATTCAAAAACTGGTAAGACAATAATTTGATGGAAACATGACATTGCTAAAGTTATTTTTTTCAGACTAGTTTGAGATTTTCAAAGGAAGTCACCTAAAATACTTAACAAAATATATAATTTAATATCAAATATTGATGAGCAACTACTAATTATTTTGATTAAGAGTAAATTTATTAGAAAAATATTAATATTTAGACAAATATCAACTCACTGGCAACATTTTTCATCAATTCATTGTAAACTACAAGTTACTTATTCTTCACAATTGGGGTGGAGTCTCTTTAAATCAAACCAATCAAAAATTACTCAATATTTTATTTTCTTACCTCAGAAATATGAATAAAACAAGTAAGATGTGTCAGAACAATACGAGGATCTTTTCTATCATTTATTTTTGTGCAGAAATACCACAGTTCATTTGAATGATCTTTATCTTGCAATTCCATAAGGTAGGTACTCCAAAACTACTAAAGATCCCCATGTGAATCCATCCAAACGCTCCTATTATATCAATCATTATATACAGGTAAATATTTAAAAAAAAAATGTGTTGTAGGGGACTGTTTTATCAAATTTCCAAAAATATTTCCTAAATGATAGAATCACTGCAAAAATCTTCAAAGCCGGGTAGATGGTGTTCTCTTGTTGCTACTTCAATAATATAATTCTTTTTTTGTAACTTGACATTCACAGACGTTACACTACAAATTTCCAGGCCCAGTTCAGATCAAGCTACCATAGCGAAATTAGTAAATATGTTAGAGTACATACAATTCTTTTTTATTAGAGGCCATTTTGGTAAATGAGAAATCACGCTCCTTTACCTAAAAATAAATTATTTGTAAACTACTTCCAGTATTGGTGTAGTGCCTATACTAATTATTAAAAAAGATATTCAAACACTTGCCAACACCTTAAAAGCATATTCATCAACATAAAACATTGTGTTGTATACGTGAGTATTTTTATCAAATTACTTAGTTAAAGGTGTAGAAAGTGTGAAAAATAATTGTACATACCTACTATAAGAATCAAAATTTTAAAAATTTATACATTTTCAGTCAAAATTTACTTCATTACATAAACTACATTCACTTAATCTTCACGTATAAAACTTAAACATAAGTAAGTTTTCCAACTAGATACCAATTCCGTTTCTAACATTATAATGAATTCCGAAGTTCCTTTGTTTCAAACTTTGGTTTACTTTGACCTTGGCTCTAGCTCTACTAAATTTGGTGAATGGACAATATTTCCCACAATTGATCTAAACAAAGATCAAGAAAATAATTTTGACGAGAATGTTTATGAAAAAATATAAGCTAGGCAACATTGCTATGTAACTGTATTCATTTATGTTTTTGTTTTATCTAGCATAGAATGTTTGAAAGAAATAATATCAAATACTAGTTTTATTTCAATACAAATTTACTGTAGACATGTACCAACAAATCTTCGAGACAAACATATAGGTTTTTAACTAGGATATGCTTATTTATTATAATCATTAGTCAATTTAAGTCAAAAACAAGATGAAAGTAATGTGAAAACAAAAAACAAAGGCTAATAGATTAGCCTGGCCAGCAACTTCAGTACTTTCATCAAGTTGAAGTGAAAAGTTTGTTTTATTTAAACTGTAACAGTGAATTTGACCGATTTTTTTTTGCTTCCTTCTCAGTGAATGAAACTTCAGATTCTAACCTACAGAGTGTTCTGTTCCTTTTTTAGCTATCAATATGAATAGGCGATAAGATACAAATGTAGCTTGTCTATTTTTCTCACCAGAAATTGATGTTTTCGTTATTGAGTTTGACTTTAAGAATTCTTTTTCTTTGTAATGAAAGAAATACATATGTTTTTTTTTGTGAAGTCTTTACAGTTTTGAAGGTTTCATACTCTCATCAGCAAATACTTCGAAACATAAAACACACTGAAGTAGCAGGTTGTCATCTGTGCCAGTAACCACAAAAACCATATTTCAAATAATCAGCAATGTACTTATGGTTCGGTTTTGCCTTCTTAGGGACTTCTTTTAAAAATTCTAAACTAGCCTAATAAAAATAAGTTTTGCATTGAAATGTTTATTATTATAAATTATTAATAAATGAATTTTGTCTTATCACTTGTTTTTAAATAAGTATTTTTAAGGCAATTACCATTTAACCAATCTAATCACTTTGTACAAATTAAACATTATATGTGCAAATCGAACTAAACGAGTAATGGAGAACTGTTCTGAAAAGTTTTGATTGTATGTGACTTGGTTGAGATATTATAGATTATAAGGGAGACTAGCAAAAACGTTCAAATAAGATGTGAGAATGCTTATCGTTTGAAACGTAAATGAAAATGATTTCTTTCTGAACTTGATTGGTACAATCATACCTAATTTAGAATTGTATAAGTATGGAGAATTGGAAAATGGAGCCGAAGATACCTCCAATAATGATCTTTAACTCGAATGGATACAATTATGGAATAAACGTTTGATTGAATGGAAAAGTGTTGATTATTTCATAAAGTACGGGAGGACAATTTGTGTGCTGCATTTACTACTACCTACTGCTACCACCACACTTACTATTATACTGTCTGACGCCGGTTTCGATGTACTCCTCTAGTTTCTATGTGATTTGTACAAAACAAACAAACAAACAAAATATTACTACGTATAATTTGATATCAAATGGTTATTTGATTGAATTAGTAACTCACTAAAGGTATTGAAGAAAATATGTAATTTGATCCATTTGGTCGAAAGATACAAAAAACTACAGGAAGAAGTGATTTATAAGATATCTACTGATTTTGGTATTTGTAATAACTGCAAATTATCAAAGGATTATTTCTTAAAGGAAAGATTATCATTACTCTGACTGAATTAGAACAACTCTAAAATTCAGTGGTAAGTTCAATAATTACTCATCTTGTACTGGATACTGTGAACAATTTGAAATTATTATTATAATTATTTTCTAGTTTATGCTCTTTGAAAAATAGCAAATGAATGCTCTCAAATTTTTTCGATAATAATATAATGGATCGTATAGAACTGCTTTTGTTACTTGCCATTTTTCTTGATTAAAAAATTTCTTATAATTAAAAATCACATTGTTAACAGAAGTTAATTTGTAATTAGAATTTTCTCTATATAGAAAAATTGTTTCTGATTTTGTATAATAGTGCTCGTTTCTATAATTGATCTTCACACAAATGTTTTTGTAATCCATTTACTTAACACACTTTATCTGTCTTGATTGAACTTCTCAGTGAATATGTAACTAAATCAAAATAATTATTGAAAATTGTGAAGTTATTTTGGTTTTCTAGAAAATCCCAGTGTGACAGATTTTGTTGTAATATTAGTTTCTTCTATAGTATAAATAAAAGAAATTTATACAGGTTCTTCTATACTTTTATTATATTAGAAGTAAAACTACACAAAATGACTTGAATCTGAAAGTAACCATTTTTTTTTATCTTTTCTTGACATAATAATCATCCTTGCCAACTTAATTGCTGGGTTAGGTTCAGTAATTTTTTACAACACTACCCCTTAACCAGCAATTAATTTAGACCAATATTTTTAGTACAAAAATATGCTTGGGATTATGCAGCCCTTTTGTTAAAAGATCTGCTACCATTTTTTCAGTAGGCATGTATTTAATTTCAACCAAATTTTTTTTTCAATTACTTCCCTTACAAAATGGTACTTAGTGTCTATATGTTTAGTTTTGTTATGGTAAACAGGGTTTTTTAACAATTTTTGTGCACTTTGGCTGCCATTGGAAAGAATTACGGGCTTAGTCTCACAAAACTCATTTAAAAAACCACAAACAAATATGGCTTCAATTTTAAACCGACTTCAATAGGAGTCAAAACAGTTTTAGCATCACCTAACTTGAAACGCTCTAATAATTCTAAAATATAGTTCCTCTGATTAACTTTAATCATATTGTTTTGTTTGTCAAAATCTATATTTAAACCTAAAAAATATTTGATTAGCCCCAAGTCTTTAATTTTAAATTGTTTTGACAATTCCTGTTTGAAGTTGGTTTTAAAAACTGAGGAATTTGAACAAATTAAAAAATCATCAACATAAAAGGCCACTAGAATTATAAATTTGTCCTTGTTTTGGAAAAATATACATGGTTCAAAACTTGATTGCTGAAAACCTAAGTCTTTTAAGACATTTTTTACTTTAATATTCCAAATTCTGGAGGATTGTTTTAATCCATATATAGCCTTTTTCAATAAACATACTTTATTTTCATTATTTTTTAGAATAAACCCCTCAGGTTGCACCATGTAAATTTCTTCATCCAAGTTTCCGTTTAAAAATGCAGTTTCTACGTCTAAGTGGTCAATATCTAAACTTAATTCTACAGATAAAGCAAACAATATTCTTATTGTAGAGTATCTAACTACAGGTGAAAAAGTTTCAAAATAATCTATACCAAAGGTTTGTGTGAAACCCTTTGCAACTAACTGTGCTTTATATCGTATTTCATTATTTGAATTCCTTTTTAAACAAAACACCCACTTATTTTGCACAACATTTCTGTTTGATGGACGGTCTACTAAAATCCATGCCTCATTTTTCATTAATGATTCGTACTCTCGTTCCATTGCTTTTTCCCAATTTCTTCTGTCACTTCTTGACATCGCTTCATCTACGGTCTTTGGATCTTGCATTTCATTATAAGTTTCCTTATTCATCACATTGTATGAAATGTAACTTTCATAATTTCTTTTCTTTGACACCCTTCCTGATCTGGTTACAATTTCTTGATCATTAATTTCCTCAAAGTTTTCACCTCCAGTTTCTTCTGGAATTTCATTTTCTTCTTCATTGATATTATTATTTGATCCTCCACCTTCTTCATTTATGTCACTATCATCCACTCCAGGTTTAGTTTTTGTTTGTAGGTCAACAGTAATTGCTGAATCAGGATCTGAGTTGCTAGTTTCAGCCTTACAATTATTTATATTTTTAAAAGGTTGATTCAGAAATTCATTAAATTTTACATTACAACTTATAATAATTTTATCTGTATCTGTATCTAGAATTCTATAAGCTTTACTATTTTCACTGTATCCCACTATAATACCTATTTTTGCTCTTTTCTCTAGTTTAGATCTTTTTTCTTTTGGAATGTAAACAAAAGCCTGAGAACCAAATGTAATGAAATATGATAAATCAGGTTTCTTTCCAATCCATAACTCATAAGGTGTCTTTTCTTCACTTTTAGTATGTAGTCTATTAGAAATGTAGTTAGCAGTTGTTACTGCTTCCCCCCAATATTTATGGGGTAAGTTAGTATCTAATAACATACACTTGCCGATTCCATCAATGTTCTATTTTTCCTCTCCAACACACCATTTTGCTCTGGACAATATGGTGCAGTCGACTGAAAGCTTATACCAAAACTTTTGAGTAGCTTCTGCACAGCTACCCCTGTATATTCCCCTTCATTATCACTTCTAAATGTTTTTGGATAGACCCCAAAAATATTTTTGACTTCTAGAATGAATTCCTTTAGTTTAATATATACTTCATCTTTAGATTCTAATAAATAAAGTGTGGTATATCTTGAAAAATCATCAGTTAAAGTCAAATAATATTTCTTTTTACCAACAGTAGGGGTTCTCATAGGTCCACATATATCACTATGGATTATATCAAGAACTTTAAACGTCTACTTTCTGATTTTTTAGGAAAAGATTTCCTCATTAATTTACCTTCAATACAAGTGACACATTGTTTTTTCTGACCACAATCATTTATTTTTATGCCAATAGCTAAATCTTTACTTACTATCATTTTTATATCATCCGGGCTTCTGTGACCTAAACGTCTATGCCATGTATGTATATAATTATTCATTTCCTCACACGTTTTTACAATATTTACTTTTTCTGAAAACGTGTTTAATTTATATAAACCATTACAGTATTTTCCTGTGGCTATAATAGAATTATTAATTTCTATATAACAATTACAATCATCAAACTTTATGTTATAACCAGCTTTTGTAATTTTAGACACCAATAACAGATTATTGCTTAGCTCAGGTACAAATAAAACATCTTTAAATTTTAAACTTATGCATTTACCTGAAATTTCTGTTTTTACTAAAATATCACCTTTACCTTTGACTTGCATTTCCTGTCCATTTGCAACTATAATTTTATTTAACTTTGAATAGTCCAATTTAATAAATAATTCTGGATTATTTGACATGTGACTTGTAGCCCCTGAATCAATATACCATTCTAGATTATTTTTACTGTTACCGGAAACATTGAAACAAAAAACTGAGTCAGACAACTCATCACCTTCAACAGTTACTTTGGCATGTTGCTTTCCCTTATTTCTGTCTTTCTTCATGAAAAAACAATCTTTTTTGTAGTGACCTTTTCTATGACAATAATAACATTCTATTTTTTCTTTCATCTTCTTCGAAAACTTTTTATTTGTGTTTAATGCCGTCTCTGTTGAACTGGTATTTTCTTTTCTTTTATACTCATCCATTAGTTTTCCCTTTACATATTCAAGAGTCAATTCATCATCTGGCCCAGCATCTAATGCTGTTACTAATGTGGAATAACTTTTTGGCAATCCACCTAACAATAATGCAGCTACATGGAAGTACTTAATAGTCTCACCAACTCCTCGTAGTCTTTCAACTAATTCTAGTATTTCTTTAATGTATTCATGCATTGGTTCATTTTCAAGTCTAGACTGATACAGCTTCCTCAATAAATACAACTTGTTACTTAAATTATTTCTTTCATGTACCTTTTGCAGTTCATTCCACATTTCTTTCGCATTCTTGCATTTATAAATGTGTGCTATCTGATTGTCTTCGATACTTAATGAAATTGTAGCTTGTGCTTTTTCATCTTTACGTTTCCATTCAACAGATGGTTCATTTGGTATTGCCTCTTCTACAACAGACCAATTTCCTTCTCGTGTAAGCAACATTTTAATTCTAAATTTCCAATTTTGATAATTGTTGTTGTCTAATTTGGCGAAAGTAAACTTTACACTTTCAGATCCCATTTCTGCTTTTAATTTGCTTTACAAGCCAAGCCGGCACGCCTTATTTTTTAGGTTAGCTTTTATACTTTACTTTGAAATTCACTGAAGCTTATTAAATCTGACCTGGGCCCATAACCTGTTGTAATTTTCGTTTCTTCTATAGTATAAATAAAAGAAATTTATACAGGTTCTTCTATACTTTTATTATATTAGAAGTAAAACTACACAAAATGACTTGAATCTGAAAAGTAATCATTTTTTTTTTGACATAATAATCATCCTTGCCAACTTAATTGCTGGGTTACGCTCAGTAATTTTTTACAACAGATTTTGTATAGAAATTTTAAAACTTTGACTTATATTTTGTATTGATTGATGTCTTATACTTTGTTATTTTCAAACTAAAACTATTTAGATGATGTTTCTGTTTGCCAATGAACAAGAGAATTGTTCAGAAAATGGGAAAGTTTTGAAATTAAGAAAAAAGAAAGATCGTTTTAGTTCCATAAAAGGTTATTAGTTTTTCAACTAAAAATATTCAGACAATTTAAAACAAAATATGTTCCAGTCTCAACAACTAGGCCACGTAAGGATTGAGATCTCTCTGTGGTAAAGCATTGTCGGTCGAATATAAAATCACCCTGTATTTAATGAGTTATATTTAGATTATGTAAATTCCAAAGATAATAATAATCTTTTTGTATTTACTCAACCTCTAAACAGAACTAAATTTGTTTATTTCAAAGAAGATCTGTGTATATTTTAGGATTTAGCTTTACTTCGTTTATTTTATATGTATGTTTTAATACAATTTCATTGTTGTTCTATTTTATACTGTTCACTCCTTTATTGTATGAGCAGCTTGAAATTGTTGTCACTATCGACTTGGGCTCCCCTGTGGTGGTTATTCCGAAACCCGATTGGAGTGTCCCACATACTTTTTCAAGCTGGATCCATATTAAGCATATTTGCTTTCGTAAGTATACCAGCGGGGCAGTGTCATTCAAACTATTACCAACCATAGAGGCATGTATAGGATGAACCGATTGAGTATCGGTATAATAACAGCTCCTTCTGTAATGTTGATGAGGTGAGTGAGAACTGTATCCCAGACTACTCTAATTTCTCTAATCTCTATTTGTTTCCCCTGTTATATGTGAATTTTATTTTTTTATTTAAGGATAAGGCTGAAACTGTTGAAATTAGGCATAAAAAATGATTTGCATAAAATTAATAATAAAAAATGATTTTATAACAAACTTTATTGAGAAAATTAACAAATTTTTATCAAAAATTAGAACGAACATTTTTCCTTCAAATCACGACACCATCACTCAAAAGTATCTTTCTGCTATTCTCCTCATATTTCATCCTCCTTCTCTTCTTCATCCTCCTCTACTTCTTGCTCCTCTTCTTCTTCTTCTTCGTAGTCTTCCGCCGAAGATTCCGTCTCATCACCCAAGTTCGCGCGTTTCTTTTGTTTACCGCCGCCATCCTCACTCGCGTATCTCTGTCGCTTCGTGTTTCTCGAAGATTTCGCATATCTATATATGAAGCTGTACTTTTTCAGTCTGTCGAGCAGCTTCATTTCGACGGCTTCTTTAGCCTGTTTGACGGCTACGTCCATCCTGAGTTTGAGTTTATTGAATTTATCGTTCAGCACAAGGTTATCGTCGATATTTTTCAAGAACGGTTTCAAATTTTCGGCCTTCACCCAAGATCTAGTCACCGCGTCGGAATCGAGAAATGTCACGTGGTAGTGCGTCTGAAAATAATCGTTATCCGTCAATACACAGTGTAACTAACTCCATAGATCCAATACCTTGTGTCGTTTCAAGAATTTTATCAAAATATATTACGAAAAAAAGTCGATTAATCACCCTGTATATGGCCATCAAAATTTACAAATTAAAAAAAAATAAACCTGTATACTAGTTTACAAATTTCCCACTCTCCATTTTCAGTTGATAAAAAGAATCGCACTCTATTTAAGGTAACTTGAAATTTATTTCGATTTCCACTCCAAATGAAATATTGGAATAAGTAAACAAATCACCCTGTATACCCTGTATACATGTACGTGACATGAACTAAAAAAATGGTACTTACAACACTAACCTAATGAAAGTAACCAAGAGAAATATTAGACTTACCGGTTCTAAGGAATCTTTCAAGCAAAAATAATTCTCGATTTCCGGATCATCTTCCACCATAGCCGGCCACCATGGATAACCTTCGATTTTCGCCCAGACGATGCTACCCGCGTTATATTTATTAAATATCATCAGCTCCTTTTCTTTATCGTCGATCGATTGTTCCTTGATTTCGCATCTATTATACCTCTCATCTGGTTTCATCCAACAATACCATTTGTCAGGTAAATCCAGGGGATCTTTCACGTCGGGCAGGTATCTATACTTATCGCAAGAGTCGCAATACACGTAGAGACCGACGTTTCTGAATTCTTGAAGTAATCTCATTTTCTCGTAGAAGCTCTCGTTCAAAAAATCCATATGTTCCTCCTCTTTCGCATCTTTTCTGTTTAGAACTTCCTTGGAATTGGCGTCGCTACAGTTCATTGGTGGTGATGCATCGAACTTATCTGCAGGAGTCACGATAATCTTCGTATCGTTAGCATCTTTTTCCTCCTTTGGAGCTTGGAGCGATACCGTTGAGTTTTGGTTTTGATAAGTTTGTTTTTTCTTCTCCTTAACCATTTTCAACCAGTTATTGAATTTTGTCACTACCAAATTTTTGTAATACAAATTGGTTTCTTTACTCAAAGTCGACGGCATTTTAAAACTTCTACAATTTTAATATACAAATAACACTTATTAACCGTGTTACTTTCATTCACTTAAAAAAATATTTTTGACAATTGTTGACTTTTGAAATTTAAGCACTTTGAAATGTTTATCTCGTTAACCAATCGAAATCATCAATTGATGATATCTTTACGTATATTTAAGAAAAAAACGATTTTTCGCGTTGTACATCACGAAATAAAACCGCTATAATTACGATGATTTAACTATCTGAAACAAATAAAATGAAAATATGTAGACATATATGTAATACCAACTGTCCATATAGGAGTCTTACCTATATGAGTAATAATAGTATAACCATTGTATAAAGAATATTCTTTAGAGTTAGACAACGTATTATCACAAAAATAATATTTTACAACGTTGCATAGAATATTTTTTGTGTTGAAAGTTAAAATGGCAACATGCTAGTACGCTGTGAAGTTGGCTCCTAGTGATATTAGACAGTTTAGGTTATTGCATATCTGTCTATATATTAAGTTATAACAATAAAAAGGATATTTTTATTCTAATAATACTAAAAACAACAAGTTATAGGTCCGAGACTTTTCACTGTATAAATAAATAATTCGGATTACGAAACTAAAAACGAAAATTCATTAGAACAAAAAACTTTTCTGGAAACTGTAACATAAATGGAATAACTTTAAAAGCATATAGAATTATGGACTTGGTTATAAACCGCATAGGTACCGAGTAGTATTCATGATTATGAATATATAAAAACATACATTTGTACATACATACATAACACATATTATGAGCTGTACTGGTAAATGATGAAATATTTGAAAAATTGTCTAAGCTGTATGAAGGAGATACAGAACAATTAAAAGGTAAGGTCACTCAAAAATTTTTTAGCTATATCTATAAGAGAAATGACATTCAATATATCTGTATTCATAAGTGATAATAATAACCACAATGAGAGGCGATGAGTACACATTTAAAAAACTAGAAGATCAAAGCATGATGAAATCTACAAAACGTGACATAAGTGTAAAAGGTATTGGAAACAAACATTTTGATGAATGCTTTCTTCAGAATGTTATAATATTTTCACTGGAACACAAAAGTTAAGTGTCAGACTGGATAATAGAATACATAAAAATGGTTGAAACTAAATTTGATACAAAAGTTCATTAAGTAAGATAGGAAATAATGGAGAATATACGAGTAAACGAATGAAAGAATATACAAAAAATGAGGTACTATTCTTGATTATACTCCAGCAAACTTCCCATAACTTAATGGAAAATTGGATTGAGGGTAAACCTTGGACACTAAGAAATCTAAGTGTATTTGGCTCAGATGCGAGGATTTGGCGAAGATACTCGAAAAGATATCGGCTCTGGAATAAAATTGAAATACATGATATAAAAATAATAACTAGTATATTAAAAGATAATGAAGAAACCAGAAGTCAAAAACAAGATGAAAGTAATGTGAAGAAGAGCCACGATGAGGAAAATGATGTTGAAAACAAAGAACAAATAACAGTAAAGTGAGAAGTGTAAAATAATATTGAGGAGAACAAGGAACAGGAAATAAGGAAATCAAAAAGAAAAATTTCTGACCTATTGTGATTTTCCAACAAAAACAATATTACTTCCTTAAGAAGCTTGAACAATCTTGACAGCACTTTACCTCTTGAGACCCACCGTACTTCACAATGAAGCAGGAATGCTTTTTGCTCACTTCCCATTTGATCACACAGAATAGCAAAAAGTCAGCAAGTTAGCAAGCAACTTCAGTACTTTCATTAAGTTGATGTGAAAAGTTTTTTTTCAAAACTGTAACTGTGAAATTGAGCGATTTTTTTATTTTCTTTTCAGTGAATGAATCTTCAGATTCTATCCTAAAGAGTGTTCTGATCCTTTTTTAGCTAGCTGTCAATATGAATAGGCGATATGATGCAATTGTAGCTTGTCTATTTTGCTCACCACAAATTGATGTTTTCATTAGTGAGTGTGACTTTAAGAATAAGTTCGAATAAGAGGTGAGAATGCTTATCATTTGAACTGAACTTGAATGTTACAATCATACATAATTTCGAATTGTATAGGTGTGAAGAAATGGAAAATGGAACCGAAGATACCTACAATATTAAACTCAAACCTGAATGGATGCAATTATGGAAAGAACGTTTGATTGGATTGCACAGTAACAAATTGAGAAGTTTCAAAGAAGCATTAAGGAAATGATTGGCAATATTGAAAATTCCACATCAGATAATACTTTCGAATGGCTAATGAAGATGCTTATAGAATACAAAATGGGGAAAGTGAATTGAATAATAGAGGTAATTATTTAATTACAATAAATATATGTAAAAACTTATGATGTACATATTGATTGGTTGATTGTACAATGAATCGTCACTGAGGACATACACACAGCTGCCCAAAATTTGTTAAATGGACAATTGACAAAAGTAAAAGTCCTTTAAAGATACTAGAAGAATATTCACATTGAGAAATCCAAGACATGTACTACTATTACCACACTCACTTTTACAATGTCTGACACCTGTTTCAATGTTCTCCATTAGTCTCTATGTGTTTTGTACATAACAAAAAAATATTACCGAGTATAATTTGATTCAAGATCATCAGTTGATTGAATTAGTAAACTCACTCTCTACTCAATAACAACATTCTGTAGGCTAATGTAAAAGGCTTTTCTTGTTTGAATTTCCCGCCTCCCAACTGAAACGGCAACACTGCAAATGTCAATAGGCAGTGTTGTTTTATTACTATTATTACTATATCTATACAAGAAAAAATTACTAACAATAATTTATTCAATCTGCTTAAGTTATTTAAACAACTTTTTTTATTAACAGCAAGGACACGGAGGTAAACGTATCAATAGTTTTGGAGCTCAACGAGGTTTGAAATTTTTATAAAAAAATTCATGTATATCTTATATGAATGAATAATCTACATACCTTCAATTTCAAACACATATATAAACATTTTTCTTCAAAACAATTAAAAAACACAATTAAGATTTTTATTTCACCAAAGGGTTTGTGATAACCTTTTCAGAATGTAAATAAATGATTCTGTTAATGTAAAACGGTCGGTTAAACTTACATTCTGGTCCACATTTCTTAGAAGCACATTTTAAGCATTCTCCAAAGCAACCATGGCATCTTAAATTCAAGCAGTTACAAAGACCCATTTTTGATTTATTTTCATAAGATGTTGACGGCAATATCGTTATTTTTCTTCAATTTGTACACTACTGTCTCTGAATGGTAATAGGCTTGCGGAACCATATCGAAATGGTTTTCTTCATTTATTTCAATCGGTATCTTATACAGATTCGATGTCGGTAGACTTGCGGAATCAAGTCGCCATGATCTTTCTCTATTTATATCAGTTTGTGGAGAATTTTGACTGGATGCTGTGGGTCTGAAGGATTTAAATCGGATTAATGTTTTTCTTGAAAGCATCTTGTAAGATTTTTCAGTTTGTGGTTTTGTTGTAAGTGAATATACATATATTTTCGAGATCAAATCTTACTTCTTTTTTGGAGGGCTAACGTTTTCATTCAGTGCTCTGACTCCACTGGATATTGACGGTATTGCGGAATTATACTGATACGTCTTAACTAGACATGATTTTTTCCTTGGAGGTTTATCGTTATTTTCCTAAATAAAAATATTTTCAAGAACAAGAAACTAATTTTGATGAAAAAGTTTATGAAAATATATAAGCTAAGCAAAATGGCTGCCTTTGTTTACTAAATACTAAAAAAGCATTTTGAATAGATTTGTTGGAGTGAAATATTTTTGAGTGTTTAGATATTGTTCAAGTGATATATTAGTCTTAGTTTCAATTTTTAGTAAAGCTTTTTATATTTCCCCATTCCAGTCATATGGTTAAATTAGTTACTTACAAAACTCTACAGAATAGGATACTAGAATAATATATATTTTGACTTATAATATTATTATGAGGAAAGCAGTAGTCAAAAACAATTTGAAAGTAATGTGAAGAAGAGCCATGATTAGGAAAATGATGCTGAAAACAAAAAACAAGAAACAGAAAAGTCAAAAGTGTAAAATGAAGAAAGAAAGAACAAGAAATAAGGAAATAAAGAAGATAAAATTATGCCCCATCGCGTAATTTTACAACAAAAACAATCATATTTCATGAACAAGCCCAAACAATCTTGACAGCACTTTCACTCATTTCATCGCACAGAATGGCAAAAAGTCGGTATTGCTTAGGCTGCGACTTAATGAAATTTACAATCTTCACTGTATTATCAACCGCCGCTGGCTAAATTCTTTTTCTGTTCAAGGTCAAATGCCTTTAAATTTATTGTTATGCTGCAGTTTTTATTATTTTTGAGTTTTTAGGGAAAAATACATCAGATAGTCACGTATTTTTATCATATTACTACATCACAATCGTTGTGAAGAAGTGATTCATGAGTAAAAATGCAAATAAAATTTGAAAACATTATTTTTTTGGCCAGCTTATATAATATCAACAAAATACTTTATCAAAATAAAAAACATACAATATTATCACCTTTGCATAAAA
This sequence comes from Diorhabda sublineata, assembly GCF_026230105.1. Lineage (NCBI taxonomy): Eukaryota > Metazoa > Arthropoda > Insecta > Coleoptera > Chrysomelidae > Diorhabda > Diorhabda sublineata. The sequence goes on from NC_079486.1 coordinate 3,150,088, forward strand.
AAGTACCAACTCAATACTCAACGAAAAGTATGTATATCAATCAGTTGTTCTACAGTTTACAGACTAGGTACCTAATCATTATAATCACCTAATTATAAAATAATCTTTCTTGCTTTCTGAGTGGCAAATTTATCAATAATTTCCTTAAAACCTATTTTTTCACAGATTTCGAATTTAATTTGAAGAGAGATTTTCTTTGAAGAACCACTCTATTTTTCAGAATACTCATATTTTCTCTTGGCCTTCATCAGTGTATCAAAATCAGAACTTCTGAGATTTCCTGCAAAGTTTCTAATTTTGTTGGAACCTTGATACCAATAACATTATAAGAACATTTTTCTTGTTGGTTACAAGAGTTATTCATACTTTCAGAAGCAGAAGAAGAAGTTTCAGGTGAGTGAAATAATTAAATTTCTAAAAATTTGGATGAATCGAATCTTTCAGACTGATGTAAACTACAAAATCTGCAATAAGTATGCATTAACAACATTTTTCCAACAGACAATAAATACCTTTCAGATGTTGAACCTAAACACTGCCAAGAAGTACCCGGCTTATTAACCCCAAATTTAACATAACTTTTTGCCCGAAAACAAAATTATTTTCTTGGTCTTGAAATTATTTTTGTTTAGATTAATTGTGGAAAATATTGCCCATTAACCAAATTTAGTGAGAACTGAAGCCAGATCATAATGATTTTAATTATATTACGATTTATAAATAAATATTTGACAACATTGAGGTTTACTGTTAAACCACAAGTTTACAAAAATCGTGTAAAAATGAGACAGCAACTGAAATAAATGAAGAAAAACCATTTCGATTCGAAGCTACCAGTCTAACAACATTCATAGAGAAAAGACTATTGTGCAGATTGGGAAATACAACGATAACCTTCAACTAGGAACATAAATCCAATTTAATACCGTATTATGTCTAGTTAAGATTCCTCGGTATAATTCCGCAATCCCGCTATTATCCAGAGGAGTCAGAGAACTGCATTAAAACGTTAGCCCTCCATATCTACACCCACTTACAACAAAACCACAAACTGAAAATCTTACAAGATGCTTTCAAGAAAAAGATTAATCCGATTTAAATCCGTCAGACCTACAGCATCCAGTCAAAATTATCCACAAACTGATATAAATGAATGATGAATCAGTATAAGTCACAGATTGAAGTAAATGAAAAAAACCATTTCGATGTGGTTCCGCAAGTAGTGTACAAATTGAAGAAAAATAACGATATTCTTCCACGAAGAACATCAATCCCGTTTGATGCAGCAATGCCGTCAACATCTTATGAAAATAAATCAGAAATGGATCTTTGTAACTGCTTGAATTTAAGATGCCATGGTTGCTTTGGAGAATGCTTAAAATGTGCTTCTAAGAAATGTGGACCAGAATGTAAGTTTAACCGACCGTTTTACATTAACAGAATCATTTATTTACATTCTGAAAAGGTTATCACAAACCCTTTGTTGAAATAAAAATCTTAATTGTGTTTTCTAATTGTTTTGAAGAAAAATGTTTATATATGTGTTTGAAATTGAAGGTATGTAGATTATTCATTCATATAAGATATACATGAATTTTTTTATAAAAATTTCAAATCTTGTTGAGCTCCAAAACTATTGATACGTTTACCTCCGTGGCATTGCTGTTCTTCACGCGAGAGGTCTTTTTTGACAGTTAGTTAATTCAGATTTAATCAATATATTTAATGTTTATAAAAAAAGTTGTTTAAATAACTTAAGCAGTTTGAATAAATTATTGTTAGCAATTTTTTGGTGTATAGATATAGTAATAAAGCAACACTGTATTTTGACATGTACAGTGTTGCCGTTTCAGTTGGCAGGTGGGAAAATCAAAAAGTGATGGAGTCATCGATCTGGCTTTTTAATTACTATTTGGGAAGAGGTGATTCATTCATTAGTATTAGATATTGCCAACGTCTTAAAAGCATTTAGCTTGTGTAAATCATATTCGTGCATATTTATTGAATATTCTGTATTTTACAACAATGCATGAAAGAGACGCTTCATCTAAATTTTCCTAAATTGAATTATTACAATCATCCGAAACTGTAAGTGCTTCCAAGAGTGAGACTCTCTTATAACCAATAAGAAAAATGTTCTAATAATGTCACTGATATTGAGGTTCCAATAAAAAATACAAACAGGAAACAAACATGAATACATGGACCTATTGGGTACTTCAATTTGCAAGGACAAGGAAAAACTAATTTACAAAAAAAATGCCTTGAATTTATTCATGAAAGTGGGGACAGATAAAATTCAAATTCTTTAAAAACATTTTTTAAACATCTCATCATCTAAGAAAAGCTTTTTATATTTCCCGATCCTATCGTATTGTTTAATTAGTTAGTAATGTTGTTCGACTTGGAAATGATGAAGGAGTTAGAGCGGAAACAAAAATTAAAACAATACATATTTTCTACGAAAAGGATTTTAGTGATCTCAAATATTTGAGTTTATCTACTCGAAAGTAGTTTTTTCATAACTACGGGGTTTTATATAAAATCATATGATTTGTTGGGATTTATTTAAGAGATACCAAGATTCAAATTGTCCACAGTATCCAGTAAAAGATGAGTAATTATTGAACTTACCACTGAATTTGGAAGTTGTTCTAATTCAATCTGAGTAATAGTAGTCTTTCTTTCAAGAAATAGTCCAAATGGATTAAAGTACATATTTTGTTCAATGCCAGAATGAGTTTACTAATTCAATCAACTGACTATCTTAAATGAAATTATACTCGGTAATATTTTTTTGTTTTGTACAAAACAATAGAGACTAACGGAGAACATCGAAACAGGCGTCAGACAGTGTAATAGTAAGTGTGGTAATAGTAGTACATGTCTTGGATTTCTCAATGTGAATATTCTTCTTATCTTCATAGTATCTTTTAAGGACTTTTACTTTTGTAATATGTTCAATCAACAAATTTTCGTCAGCTGTCTGAATGACCTCAGTTTCGATTCATTGTACAATCAACCAATCAACATGTATACCATAAGTTTTTACATATATTTATTGTATTTATATATTTACCTCTATTATTCGATTCACTTTCCCCATTTTGTTTTCTATTAGCATCTTCATTAGCCATTCGAAGTATTATCTGATGTGGAGTTGTCAGTATTGGTATTGCCATTTGTTTTCTTAATGCTCCTTTTACACTTGTCAATTTGTCACAGTGCAATCCAATCAAACGAAGACTACGAATAAGAAGTAGAGGAGTATGAAGAAGAGAAGGAGGTCGAAGTATATGGAGAATAGCAGAAAGATACTTTTGAATGGCGGTGTCGTGATTTTTAAAAAATTTTCTATTGGAATTCAAATTTCCGTTCTAATTTTTGATAAAAATTTGTAATTTTCTCAATAAAGTTTGTTAAAAAATCCTATTTTCCCATTAGTTTTATGCAAATCATTATGCCAAATTTTATCATTTTCATGCCTTTTCCTTAAATTTCAAAGAAAAATTCAATTATATTGTCTTAAAGCGTTGACCGCAGAGCCAAACATGTTTATGCCCCTTTCCGTCAATTTGATGCCCAATTCCATTTGGCACAAAAATTTCATAAATATGACTAAACTCATTGTTCAACTGTCAAGCCGAGAATGTTTCTTATGTCCAAGTCAATCAATTTTATTTATTTTTCAATAAATTCCAATAAAACAACTTGAAAATAGCAATTTTTTTCGCGTAATTTCGATGCACAAATCAAAGAATTTCAACATTTAGGGTAGAATATTGTTGCGTATCATAAAAAGAATAGATAGAAAATTTTTGGAGACTCTCAAAAACAGCAGTGAGCGAAGAATTATTTAAACTAAAAAAATTTGGTTGTTGTATTATACTTGTATTTTCTAAAATTAATATTCATCATAATAGAAGGGTGATAGTAAATTAACGAAATTTCGACTGGGAAAATGTAAAAACCAACCTGGAAAAATCGAGAGGAGACTAGTACTTGATTTTTAATTTTTACTGGACACCCTATTTCAAGAAAAGTTGTAGATGTAACGTATAAAAGAATTTTCTGTATCTGAGTTGAGAAGCTATGTGCACATCCATGTACTCCGCTTGGAGTTGAAGGTAAAGTTATTCCAAGTGTCTCAGACAGAACTAAGACACTGAATGAAAACTTTTACGAGAGACTAGAGAGCAGGAAAGCACATTCATTACTTCCTCTACCTTCAGTTGAACTATCAAGAGCTTCTAGAAGAGCGGGGAGTGCAGGAAGTTGTTTCATTAAGGTCAACACAGCTTGGAGCATTTCTATACACCTTGTTTTAGACAGTGACTTTGAACTATATTTACCTGGTTCAATTCAATCGGAGATATAGACAGTTGCTGTATACTACAAGAAGTTAAATCTTGGAAATTCTGGTATGGACTTTCTTAACTATTCCACTTTTCGATTCGATTTACTTCGGCGCAAATTCTGAAGCTAGATATACTGTGAAATTCCCTTGGCCGAAACAACTCCCAGTTGCATCTATAATTTCATCTTCTATATAATACGTTTTGGACACAACATGAAACCACCATTTAATAATTGGAATAAGCTTAATTGAGGTGCAATCTGCGAAACGGTTTTTGTTGGCAAAAATCTTGAAGAAACCTATGAATATTTAGCGTCAGTGTGTGAAGTAACTTTTCTTAATTTCAAAACTTTCCCATTTTCTGAAAAATTCTACTATTCAATGGCAAATAGAAACATCATCTAAATAGTTTTAGTTTGAAAATAAAAAGGTATAAGACATCAATCAATCCAAAATATAAGTCAAATTCACTTTATTTACAATCCAAATTACAAATTTAATGATATGAATATTCACTATCTATGGAAATTTAAAGACCCGGATCTCATCGACGGTTATTGAACAAAGTCATAGAACATTCTAATCCTGGAGCTTTTGGCGAACATTATCTAATCAAAGTGTATTTCGAACTAGAGTTTCCATAGATAATCCAATTGTTTTATCCTGATTTCACAAAATCTGGTTGCGAATGTGAAGAATCAGAGATCAATGTCCAATTTGGCGAAGATTCAATTGAACTACTCATATTATTGGTTGTTATACTAATAGATGGAGTATTGTAAATATACTCAGTAGTTCTAGAATCACTAATTTCATTTATTATTTATTCTGCTATTTTTTTTCTGTATCCGTATATTCTACTTGATCGCGATTGGTTTTTTCTATCAGATCACCAGATGCAACATTTTCCTACAGACAAATTTAGAAATTATTATATTAAAAATTGGTATTTTCATCTTACCTCTTCATTCACAAAGTTATTCTCAAATCCACTTGATGAAGGACTGGCTTTTCCACTACATTCACTTTGTGATTGCTATTCTAATAGACTTTCCGTGGTTAAAATGGTCTTTGGAGCTGTACGCTACAGCAGAACATTGTAAAATAAAGTGTTACGAGAAATCTGCTTGATTTTTGAAGAAGAGTACACTGTTCATATTCCGAGCTGATCTACTCGAGGTTACTGGAATCGGAAATAAGTGAAATTGCCAGTTTAAATCTGGAGGAAGCCTGATGTGAGAAGTATTTTTCGAAGTCCACGAACTAGTGATCAGTGGCGGAAGGCTGCAAATTTTTTTTAGATACATTCTAACAATACTTGTATAAAAAAAGGGCAGAATACATTTGTACAAACTATAATTATCGAAATTAAATTAGTTTATCTGAATTACAAAATATTTTCTGTAGCTAAGGTGAATAATAAGTTTATATTGTATTGATTGTAACGGACATTTTTGAGGATAATTTGGTTTTTCCTTTGCTGTAAAAACGAGATATTTTTTTATATAGCATATTTGTTTTCTGAGTAGAAAAGTACAGGATTAAGTTTTAATAAACGAAAGACAAAGAGTTATTCTCTTCTATTTTTTTTCAAATTTTATATATTTTGCGTAGAATCAATCATGACAACGTTAAGTTCTGTAGGTAGAATTGGTCACAACATTAAGTATGCAAAACTCAAAGTTATAAAAGTTTTACATTTGTTTTTCTAAAGACTGCGAACCGTGGAGAACTCGTTAGGCGCTACATGCTTTTCCGTGGTTCAATAGGCAGGAAGTGAAGAAATTAATAGAAAACTACAAACCACTCAAAGCGAAGACAACGAATATTGAGGTGAAAATTGTACTGAAAAGCGAAGAACCGATTTATCAGCGACCAAGAAGACTATCGGCATCCGAAAAAGAAGAAGTAGATAGATAGATAAAGGAATGGTTAAAAGATGTAATAATCAAAACGAGTTTTTCGGATTTCGCTAGTCCTATTGGACTAGTGAGAAAAAAGGATGGCCGAACCGAGGTACTCAAATGGCGATAAAAAGGATATTGACTACAGAAGAGTATGAAGATTTTTATTTAGAGCATGATATATTGTATAAATACGATAATGGTTTAAAATTACTTGTCATTCCAAACAACATGAACAACAAAGAACAAAAAATAATAATAAAAGTCCACGAGATAGGAAATTTGTGAAAGAAAAAAACAGAAGAAATAGTAAACAAGGAATTTTACACAACAAGACTAAAAGACAAAATAGAAACGATTAAAAATAACTGTATACCTTGTAAATTATAGAATAAAAAAGATCCGCTAGAGAGGTATCACGTCGACCAATTAGGACCAATGAAATCAACAAAAAAAATGTACATTTTTGTGGTAGTTGATGACTTTTCTAAATTTGTGTGGCTTTACCCAACAAAATAAACCACGACGAAAGAAGTGACATGTTGTCTTGAAAAATAGCGTAAAATATATCACCTCGTCCTGTAGGAAAGAAAGAAGGAACGTTTCATCCTAAAATCAACAAAATCAACCACGACGAAAGAAGTGATATGTTGTCTTAGCATAAAATATTTGGAAGCTCGTCAAGGATAATATCGGACAGAGGATCCGCGTTCCGTTCTGAAAAATTCGAATCATATTGTCGAGAAGAAAATATTAAACATGTGTTAACAACTTGTGAAGTCCCACGAGGTAATGGAGAAGTGGAAAGTGTAAATAGGACCCTTATACAAGTCTTAACAAAACTTAGCGGCCGCAAGTTGAACTAAATAAAAATTCTATTTGTGTTTAATTTCTATACACACTAGCGCCTCCCACTATCCAAACGCCAAATTAAACACTATCTATCTCTGTCGACCAATCGCCAAGCTAAAACACTATTCTATGGACACTAGCGCCTCCTGCCGGTCAAACGCCAAATTAACCACGATTCCATAGACAGTAGCGCCCCCTCTTGAGACCCACCGTACTTCACAATGAAGCAGGAATGCTTTTTGCTCATTTCCCATTTGATCACACAGAATAGCAAAAAGTCAGCAAGTTAGCAAGCAACTTCAGTACTTTCATTAAGTTGATGTGAAAAGTTTTTTTTCAAAACTGTAACTGTGAAATTGAGCGATTTTTTTATTTTCTTTTCAGTGAATGAAACTTCAGATTCTACCCTAGAGAGTGTTCTGATCCTTTTTTTAGCTAGCTGTCAATATGAATAGGCGATATGATGCAATTGTAGCTTGTCTATTTTGCTCACCACAAATTGATGTTTTCATTAGTGAGTGTGACTTTAAGAATAAGTTCGAATAAGAGGTGAGAATGCTTATCATTTGAACTGAACTTGAATGTTACAATCATACATAATTTTGAATTGTATAGGTGTGAAGAAATGGAAAATGGAACCGAAGATACCTACAATATTGAACTCAAACCTGAATGGATGCAATTATGGAAAGAACGTTTGATTGGATTGCACAGTAACAAATTGAGAAGTTTCAAAGAAGCATTAAGAAAATGATTGGCAATATTGAAAATTCCACATCAGATAATACTTTCGAATGGCTAATGAAGATGCTTATAGAATACAAAATGGGGAAAGTGAATTGAATAATAGAGGTAATTATTTAATTACAATAAATATATGTAAAAACTTATGATATACATATTGATTGGTTGATTGTACAATGAATCGACACTGAGGACATACACACAGCTGCCCAAAATTTGTTAAATGAACAATTCACAAAAGTAAAAGTCCTTAAAAGATACTAGAAGAATATTCACATTGAGAAATCCAAGACATGTACTACTATTACCACACTCACTTTTACACTGTCTGACACCTGTTTCAATGTTCTCCATTAGTCTCTATGTGTTTTGTACAAAACAAAAAAATATTACCATCCGCAAAGTCCAAAAGTCAAATTAAACACGATTCTATAGACATATAAATCTATTTCAACAAATCGCCAAACTAAAATACGATTCTTTAGTTAATAGCGCCCCCTACCGGCCAGACGCCAAATTAAGCACAGTTCCATAAACAAAAGCGCCTCTCGCTAGCAAAACGCAAAATTAAATACGATTCTGTAGACATCAGTGACCTCTGCCGGCCAGACGCCAAACTAAACAAGATTCCATAGACACTAGTGCCTCCCACTAGTCAAAAGTCAAATTAAACACGATTCTATAGACATATAAATCTATTTCAACAAATCGCCAAACTAAAATACGATTCTATAGTTACTAGCGCCCCCTACCGGCCAGACGCCAAATTAAGCACGGTTCCATAAACAAAAGCGCCTCTCGCTAGCAAAACGCCAAATTAAATACGATTCTGTAGACACCAGCGACCTCTGCCGGCCAGACGCCAAACTAAACAAGATTCCATAGACACTAGCGCCTCCCGCTAGCCAAACGTCAAATTAAACACGTTTCTATTGACCGATCGCCAAACTAACCAAACACGAACTTACGCCATCTGGCGAGGAATAGTCAAACTGGAAGTACCTAGCGGCTGCAAGTTGATCTTGATAAAAATACTATTTGTGTTCGATTTCTATACACACCAGCTCCTCCTGTCGGTCAGACGCCAAACTAGACCCGATTCTATAGACACTAGCGCCCTCTGCCGGCCGGACGTCAAACTAAACACGATTCTATACACACTACCGCCCTCTGCCGTCCAAACGATAAACTAAAACACGAACTAGCGCCATCTAGCGAGGAATAGTCGAACTGAAAGTACTTAGCGGCCGCAAGTTAAACTAAATAAAAATTCTCTTTGTGTTCAATTTCTATACACACTAGCGCCCCCGCCAATTAGACACCAAACTAAATACGGTTCCATAGACGCCAAACTAAACAAGGTTCCATAGACACAAGCGCCTCCTGCCGGTCAAACGCCAAATTAAATACGATTCCATAGACAGTAGAGCCCCTGCCGGCCAGACGCCAAACTAAACACGGTTCCATAGACACTAGCGCACCCTGCTGGCCAGATGCCTAATTAAATTCAATTCTATAGACACTAGCGCCTCCCGCCAGCCAGATATTGTCATTCGTTTTCTTAATGCTTATTTGACACTTCACAATTTGTCACTATGCAATCCAATCAACCGTTTATTCTATAATTATATCCATTCAGATTTGAGATCATTATTGAAGGTATCTACGACTCCATTTTCCAATTCTTCTTCATACTTATTCAATTCGAAATTATGTATGATTGTACCATTCAAGTCCAGAAAGAAATCATGCTCATATACGTTTCAAACGATAAGCATTCTTACTTCTTTTCAGCATCATTTTCCTCATCATGGCTCTTCACATTACTACAAATATATAATAATAATAATTTGTTCGTGAGCTAAGTGATTTTTAAAATATTTATTTTGCCAATCTATTACGAGATTTAAGTATATTAAATAAATCATTAAAATTTAGAAGAAATTCATCTGTAGTACCTGCATTATGGAAATATGTATTAATATCTGTTCTCGATAAATAAAGAGGAACAGCTGCTCAATAACCATCACAAAAAGCCGTTACATTGTTTCCACCTTTACACTGATAAATTTCGCAAATCATGCAACTTGGAATTTCGTCGAAATGGTCCAATTACAACTCTGGTTAGCAAAAAGATATCGAAAAAAATTATATATCATTAGAAAATCTACACTCTAGCGATGTTTATAAAAAAACAAAAGCAGCATACCACCTTTACTTTTTTTTAAACGCATGAATTGTTGTAATAATATGAATATTTAAGATATAATACATACTGTGAAAGTTATGAAGTTATAACTTCTTGCATAAGTTAAAATAAGAAGAGACATGAAAATCAGAAACATTGAAGAAAATAAAGTGAATTATTGAAGAAATGAGTCATTTTAGAAAATATCTTGTTTAACAATTTAAAAATTTTCTAAGTAAAATTGGGTTGGATGTCAGTAATTTACAAAAAGTTTTTGTCATAATAGTACAGCAAGTCAGCAATGTAAAAAATGAGATCAGGATTTGTTATGACAGCTATATATGATAAGGAATCAATCCGATGAGTTTTAAACATGAAAAAAAAAAGGATTATGATAGAGTGGAGTGATAAACTCCATTTTAATAATGAAAATGATGGATTTTGATCTTCTGCTTTAGAAGATAATCTATAAAAAATACATACATAAAAAATAGATACCTTCCATAGGACAGTTGTAAGCCTACATTTTGATGTTTAGGACTTGTTTTGAAAAGAATACTGTTCCCTTTTCGTTCTCTCAACGTTTTTGCTTCCATTAGAATGACTTGATAACAATATACTTTCAACTGGTTGTTGAGAAGCTAAAAAAATAAAACAAAAGTGTGTGGGTATGTATCAGTAGAAATGGCATTACCTCACCCAATTCAAACAAACATGTTTCTTCAATAATCAACAACTCTAAAATACCTTTGACATGGAGTGCAATAAACCATTAAGTTGCATTACAATGTATTCGCTAAGCTAAATTTACACTCAACCAAGTCATATGCATACAGGACTTTTCAGGAAAATTCTTCATTACTCATTCAGTTTCATTGGCAGATATAGTGTTGAATTTGTACAAAGTGATGAAATGGTAAGTGACTTGAAAGTTCTTATTCAAAAACTGGTAAGACAATAATTTGAAATAATGATGGAAACATGACATTGCTAAATTTATTTTTTTCAGACTAGTTTGAGATTTTCAAAGGAAGTCACCTAAAATACTTAACAAAATATATAATTTAATATCAAATATTGATGAGCAACTACTAATTATTTTGATTATGAGTAAATTTATTAGAAAAATATTGATATTTAGACAAATATCAACACACTGGCAACATTTTTCATCAATTCATTGTAAACTACAAGTAACTCATTCTTCACAATTGGGGTGGAGTCTCTTTAAATCAAACCAATCAAAAATTACTCAATATTTTATTTTCTTACCTCAGAAATATGAATAAAACAAGTAAGATGTGTTAGAACAATACGAGGATCTTTTCTATCATTTATTTATTGTGCAGAAATACCACAGTTCATTTGAATGATCTTTATCTTGCAATTCCATAAGGTAGGTACTCCAAAACTACTAAAGATCCCCATGTGAATCCATCCAAACGCTCCTATTATATCAATCATTATATACAGGTAAATATTAAAAAAAAAATGTGTTGTTGGGGACTGTTTTATCAAATTTCCAAAAATATTTCCTAAATGATAGAATCACTGCAAAAATCTTCAAAGACGGGTAGATGCTGTTCTCTTGTTGCTACTTCAATAATATAATTCTTTTTTTGTAACTTGACATTCACAGACGTTACACTACAAATTTCCAGGCCCAGTTCAGATCAAGCTACCATAGCGAAATTAGTAAATATGTTAGAGTACATACAATTCTTTTTTATTAGAGGCAATTTTGGTAAATGAGAAATCACGCTCCTTTACCTAAAAATAAATTATTTGTAAACTACTTCCAGTATTGGTGTAGTGCCTATACTAATTATTAAAAAAGATATTCAAACACTTGCCAACACCTTAAAAGCATATTCATCAACATAAAACATTGTGTTGTATACGTGAGTATTTTTATCAAATTACTTAGTTAAAGGTATAGAAAATGTGAAAAATAATTGTACATACCTACTATAAGAATCAAAATTTTAAAAATTTATACATTTTCAGTCAAAATTTACTTCATTACATAAACTACATTCACTTAATCTTCACGTATAAAACTTAAACATAAGTAAGTTTTCCAACTAGATACTAATTCCGTTTCTAACATTATAATGAATTCCGAAGTTCCTTTGTTTGAAACTTTGGTTTACTTTGACCTTGGACGTATAAAAAACATTAACCCAGCTGGCATGTTTGAATATAACTGAAGCCAACTTACAGTAAACCTCAATGTTGTCAAATTTTACAAATTATTTGTTTATTATCTGGATGCAGGTTACGTTTCAAAAATATTTATTTATACATCGTAATATTATTAAAAACCAATAAGAATGTGGCTCTAGTTCTCACTAAATTTGGTTAATGGACAATATTTCCCACAATTGATCTAAACAAAGATCAAGAAAATAATTTTGGCGAGAATGTTTATGAAAAAATATAAGCTAGGCAACATTGCTATGTAACTGTATTCATTTATGTTTTTGTTTTATCTAGCATAGAATGTTTGAAAGAAATAATATCAAATACTAGTTTTATTTGAATACAAATTTACTATAGACATGTACCAACAAATCTTCGAGACAAACATATAGGTTTTTAATGAGGATATGCTTATTTATTATAATTATTAGTCAATTTAAGTCAAAAACAAGATGAAAGTAATGTGAAAACAAAAAACAAAGGCTAATAGATTAGCCTGGCAAGCAACTTCAGTACTTTCATCAAGTTGAAGTGAAAAGTTTGTTTTATTTAAACTGTAATAGTGAATTTGACCGATTTTTTTTGCTTCCTTCTCAGTGAATGAAACTTCAGATTCTAACCTACAGAGTGTTCTGTTCCTTTTTTAGCTATCAACATGAATAGGCGATAAGATGCAAATGTAGCTTGTCTATTTTTCTCACCAGAAATTGATGTTTTCGTTATTGAGTTTGACTTTAAGAATTCTTTTTCTTTGTACTGAAAGAAATACATATGTTTTTTTTTGTGAAAAGTCTTTACAGTTTTGAAGGTTTCATACTCTCATCAGCAAATACTTCGAAACATAAAACACACTGAGGTAGCAGGTTGTCATCTGTGTCAGTAACCACAAAAACCATATTTCAAATAATCAGCAATGTACTTATGGTTCGGTTTTGCCTTCTTAGGGACTTCTTTTAAAAATTCTAAACTAGCCTAATAAAAATAAGTTTTGCATTGAGATGTTTATTATTATAAATTATTAATAAATGAATTTTGTCTTATCACTTGTTTTTAAATAAGTATTTTTAAGGCAATTACCATTTAACCAATCTAATCACTTTGTACAAATTAAACATTATATGTGCAAATCGAACTAAACGAGTAATGGAGAACTGTTCTGAAAAGTTTTGATTGTATGTGACTTGGTTGAGATATTATAGATTATAAGGGAGACTAGCTAAAACGTTCAAATAAGATGTGAGAATGCTTATCGTTTGAAACGTAAATGAAAATGATTTCTTTCTGAACTTGATTGATACAATCATACCTAATTTAGAATTGTATAAGTATGGAGAATTGGAAAATGGAGCCGAAGATACCTCCAATAATGATCTTTAACTCGAATGGATACAATTATGGAATAAACGTTTGATTGAATGGAAAAGTGTTGATTATTTCATAAAGTACGCGAGGACAATTTGTGTGCTGCATTTACTACTACCTACTGCTACCACCACACTTACTATGATACTGTCTGACGCCGGTTTCGATGTACTCCTCTAGTTTCTATGTGATTTGTACAAAACAAACAAAATATTACTACGTATAATTTGATATCAAATGGTTATTTGATTGAATTAGTAACTCACTAAAGGTATTGAAGAAAATATGTAATTTGATCCATTTGGTCGAAAGATACAAAAAACTACAGGAAGAAGTGATTTATAAGATATCTACTGATTTTGGTATTTGTAATAACTGCAAATTATCAAAGGATTATTTCTTAAAGGAAAGATTATCATTACTCTGACTGAATTAGAACAACTCTAAAATTCAGTGGTAAGTTCAATAATTACTCATCTTGTACTGGATACTGTGAACAATTTGAAATTATTATTATAATTATTTTCTAGTTTATGCTCTTTGAAAAATAGCAAATGAATGCTCTCAAATTTTTTCGATAATAATATAATGGGAATCGTATAGAACTGCTTTTGTTTCTTATAATTAAAAATCACATTGTTAACAGAAGTTAATTTGAAATTAGAATTTTCTCTATATAGAAAAATTTTTTCTGATTTTGTATAATAGTGCTCGTTTCTATAATTGATCTTCACACAAATGTTTTTGTAATCCATTTACTTAACACACTTTATCTGTCTTGATTGAACTTCTCAGTGAATATGTAACTAAATCCTAATTTTAATGTACGGACAAAAATAATTATTGAAAATTGTAAAGTTATTTAGGTTTTCTAGAAAATCCCAGTGTGACAGATTTTGTATAGAAATTTTAAAACTTTGACTTATATTTTGTATTGATTGATGTCTTATACCTTGTTATTTTCAAACTAAAACTATTTAGATGATGTTTCTGTTTGCCAATGAACAAGAGAATTGTTCAGAAAATGGGAAAGTTTTGAAATTAAGAAAAAAGAAAGATCGTTTTAGTTCCATAAAAGGTTATTAGTTTTTCAACTAGAAATATTCAAACAATTTAAAACAAAATATGCTCCAGTTTCAACAACTAGGCCACGTAAGGATTCAGATTCCTATATCAAAATGAATCATTTATTGAGATCTCTCTGTGGTAAAGCATTGTCGGTCGAATATAAAATCACCCTGTATTTACTGAGTTATATTTAGATTATGTAAATTCCAAAGATAATAATAATCTTTTTGTATTTACTCAACCTCTAAACAGAACTAAATTTGTTTATTTCAAAGAAGATCTGTGTATATTTTAGGATTTAGCTTTACTTCGTTTATTTTATATGTATGTTTTAATACAATTTCATTATTGTTCTATTTTATACTGTTCACTGCTTTATTGTATAAACAGCTTGAAATTGTTGTCACTATAGACATGGGCTCTTTGAAAAATAGCAAATTTTTTCGATAATAATATAATGGGAATCGTATAGAACTGCTTTTGTTACTTGCCATTTTTCTTGATTAAAAAATTTCTTATAATTAAAAATCACATTGTTAACAGAAGTTAATTTGAAATTAGAATTTTCTCTATATAGAAAAATTGTTTCTGATTTTGTATAATAGTGCTCGTTTCTATAATTGATCTTCACACAAATGTTTTTGTAATCCATTTACTTAACACACTTTATCTGTCTTGATTGAACTTCTCAGTGAATATGTAACTAAATCAAAAGAATTATTGAAAATTGTGAAGTTATTTTGGTTTTCTAGAAAATCCCAGTGTGACAGATTTTGTTGTAATATTCGTTTCTTCTATAGTATAAATAAAAGAAATTTATACAGGTTCTTCTATACTTTTATTACATTAGAAGTAAAACTACACAAAATGACTTGAATCTGAAAGTAACCATTTTTTTTTATCTTTTCTTGACATAATAATCATCCTTGCCAACTTAATTGCTGGGTTACGTTCAGTAATTTTTTACAACACTACCCCTTAAACCAGCAATTAATTTAGACCAATATTTTTAGTACAAAAAATATGCTTGGGATTATGCAGCCCTTTTGTTAAAAGATCTGCTACCATTTTTTCAGTAGGCATGTATTTAATTTCAACCAAATTTTTTTCAATTACTTCCCTTACAAAATGGTACTTAGTGTCTATATGTTTAGTTCTGTTATGGTAAACAGGGTTTTTTAACAATTTTTGTGCACTTTGGCTGTCATTGAAAAGAATTACGGGCTTAGTCTCACAAAACTCATTTAAAAAACCACTAACAAATATGGCTTCAATTTTAAACCGACTTCAATAGGAGTCAAAACAGTTTTAGCATCACCTAACTTGAAACGCTCTAATAATTCTAAAATATAGTTCCTCTGATTAACTTTAATCAAATTGTTTTGTTTGTCAAAATCAATATTTAAACCTAAAAAATATTTGATTGGCCCCAAGTCTTTAATTTTAAATTGTTTTGACAATTCCTGATTGAGGTTGGTTTTAAAAACTGAGGAATTTGAACAAATTAAAAAATCATCAACATAAAAGGCCACTAGAATTATAAATTTGTCCTTGTTTTGGAAAAATATACATGGTTCAAAACTTGATTGCTGAAAACCTAAGTCTTTTAAGACATTTTTTACTTTAATATTCCAAATTCTGGAGGATTGTTTTAATCCATATATAGCCTTTTTAATAAACATACTTTATTTTCATTATTTTTTAGAATAAACCCCTCAGGTTGCACCATGTAAATTTCTTCATCCAAGTTTCCGTTTAAAAATGCAGTTTCTACGTCTAAGTGGTCAATATCTAAACTTAATTCTACAGATAAAGCAAACAATATTCTTATTGTAGAGTATCTAACTACAGGTGAAAAAGTTTCAAAATAATCTATACCAAAGGTTTGTGTGAAACCCTTTGCAACTAGCCGTGCATTATATCGTATTTCATTATTTGAATTCCTTTTTAAACAAAACACCCACTTATTTTGCACAACATTTTTGTTTGATGGATGGTCTACTAAAATCCATGCCTCATTTTTCATTAATGATTCGTACTCTCGTTCCATTGCTTTTCCCATTTTCTTCAGTCACTTCTTGACATCGCTTCATCTACGGTCTTTGGATCTTGCTTTTCATCATAAGTTTCCTTATTCATCACATTGTATGAAATGTAACCTTTATAATTTCTTTTCTTTGACACCCTTCCTGATCTGGTTACAATTTCTTGATCATTAATTTCCTCAAAGTTTTCACCTCCAGTTTCTTCTGGAATTTCATTTTCTTCTTCATTGATATTATTATTTGATCCTCCACCTTCTTCATTTATGTCACTATCATCCACTCCAGGTTTAGTTTTTGTTTGTAGGTCAACAGTAATTGCTGAATCAGGATCTGAGTTGCTAGTTTCAACCTTACAATTATTTATATTTTTAAAAGGTTGATTCAGAAATTCATTAAATTTTACATTACGACTTATAATAATTTTATCTGTATCTGTATCTAGAATTCTATAAGCTTTACTATTTTCACTGTATCCCACCATAATACCTGTTTTTGCTCTTTTCTCTAGTTTAGATCTTTTTTCTTTTGGAATGTAAACAAAAGCCTGAGAACCAAATGTAATGAAATATGATAAATCAGGTTTCTTTCCGACCCATAACTCATAAGGTGTCTTTTCTTTACTTTTAGTATGTAGTCTATTAGAAATGTAGTTAGCATTTGTTACTGCTTCCCCCCAATATTTATGGGGTAAATTAGTATCTAATAACATACACCTTGCCGATTCCATCAATGTTCTATTTTTCCTCTCCGACACACCATTTTGCTCTGGACAATATGGTGCAGTCGACTGAAAGCTTATACCAAAACTTTTGAGTAGCTTCTGCACAGCTACCCCTGTATATTCCCCTCCATTATCACTTCTAAATGTTTTTGGATAGACCCCAAAAATATTTTTGACTTCTAGAATGAATTCCTTTAGTTTAATATATACTTCATCTTTAGATTCTAACAAATAAAGTGTGGTATATCTTGAAAAATCATCAGTTAAAGTCAAAAAATATTTATTTTTACCAACAGTAGGGGTTCTCATAGGTCCACATATATCACTATGGATTATATCAAGAACTTTAAACGTCTTACTTTCTGATTTTTTAGGAAAAGATTTCCTCATTAATTTACCTTCAATACAAGTGACACATTGTTTTTTCTGACCACAATCATTTATTTTTATGCCAATAGCTAAATCTTTACTTACTATCATTTTTATATCATCCGGGCTTCTGTGACCTAAACGTCTATGCCATGTATGTATATAATTATTCATTTCCTCACACGTTTTTACAATATTTACTTTTTCTGAAAACTTGTTTAATTTATATAAACCATTACAGTATTTTCCTGTGGCTATAATAGAATTATTAATTTCTATATAATTACAATCATCAAACTTTATGTTATAACCAGCTTTTGTAATTTTAGACACCGAAAACAGATTATTGCTTAGCTCAGGTACAAATAAAACATCTTTAAATTTTAAACTTATGCATTTACCTGAAATTTCTGTTTTTACTAAAATATCACCTTTACCTTTGACTTGCATTTCCTGTCCATTTGCAACTATAATTTTATTTAACTTTGAATAGTCCAATTTAATAAATAATTCTGGATTATTTGACCTGTGACTTGTAGCCCCTGAATCAATATACCATTCTAGATTATTTTTACTGTTACTGGAAACATTGAAACAAAAAACTGAGTCAGACAACTCATCACCTTCAACAGTTACTTTGGCATGTTGCTTTCCCTTATTTCTGTCTTTCTTCATGAAAAAACAATCTTTTTTGTAGTGACCTTTTCTATGACAATAATAACATTCTATTTTTTCTTTCATCTTCTTCGAAAACTCTTTATTTGTGTTTAATGCCGTCTCTGTTGAACTGGTATCTTCTTTTCTTTTATACTCATCCATTAGTTTTCCCTTTACATATTCAAGAGTCAATTCATCATCTGGCCCAGCATCTAATGCTGTTACTAATGTGGAATAACTTTCTGGCAATCCATCTAACAATAATGCAGCTACATGGAAATCCTTAATAGTCTCACCAACTCCTCGTAGTCTTTCAACTAATTCTAGTATTTCTTTAATGTATTCATGCATTGGTTTATTTTCAAGTCTAGACTGATACAGCTTCCTCAATAAATACAACTTGTTACTTAAATTATTTCTTTCATGTACCTTTTGCAGTTCATTCCACATTTCTTTCGCATTCTTGCATTTATAAATGTGTGCTATCTGATTGTCTTCGATACTTAATGAAATTGTAGCTTGTGCTTTTTCATCTTTACGTTTCCATTCAACAGATGGTTCATTTGGTATTGCCTCTTCTACAACAGACCAATTTCCTTCTCGTGTAAGCAACATTTTAATTCTAAATTTCCAATTTTGATAATTGTTGTTGTCTAATCTGGCGAAAGTAAACTTTACACTTTCAGATTCCATTTCTGCTTTTAATTTGCTTTACAAGCCAAGCCGGCACGCCTTATTTTTTAGGTTAGCTTTTATACTTTACTTTGAAATTCACTGAAGCTTATTAAATCTGGCCTGGGCCCAGATAAATACAATATTAAACTCAAACCTGAATGGATGCAATTATGGAAAGAACGTTTGATTGGATTGCACAGTAACAAATTGAGAAGTTTCAAAGAAGCATTAAGGAAATGATTGGCAATATTGAAAATTCCACATCAGATAATACTTTCGAATGGCTAATGAAGATGCTTATAGAATACAAAATGGGGAAAGTGAATTGAATAATAGAGGTAATTATTTAATTACAATAAATATATGTAAAAACTTATGATATACATATTGATTGGTTGATTGTACAATGAATCGACACTGAGGACATACACACAGCTGCCCAAAATTTGTTAAATGAACAATTCACAAAAGTAAAAGTCCTTAAAAGATACTAGAAGAATATTCACATTGAGAAATCCAAGACATGTACTACTATTACCACACTCACTTTTACACTGTCTGACACCTGTTTCAATGTTCTCCATTAGTCTCTATGTGTTTTGTACAAAACAAAAAAATATTACCGAGCATAATTTAATTCAAGATCATCAGTTGATTGAATTAGTAAACTCACTCTCTACTCAATAACAACATTCTGTAGGCTAATGTAAAAGGCTTTTCTTGTTTGAATTTCCCGCCTCCCAACTGAAACGGCAACACTGCACATGTCAATAGGCAGTGTTGTTTTATTACTATTATTACTATATCTATACACGAAAAAATTACTAACAATAATTTATTCAATCTGCTTAAGTTATTTAAACAACTTTTTTTATTAACAGCAAGGACACGGAGGTAAACGTATCAATAGTTTTGGAGCTCAACGAGGTTTGAAATTTTTATAAAAAAATTCATGTATATCTTATATGAATGAATAATCTACATACCTTCAATTTCAAACACATATATAAACATTTTTCTTCAAAACAATTAGAAAACACAATTAAGATTTTTATTTCAACAAAGGGTTTGTGATAACCTTTTCAGAATGTAAATAAATGATTCTGTTAATGTAAAACGGTCGGTTAAACTTACATTCTGGTCCACATTTCTTAGAAGCACATTTTAAGCATTCTCCAAAGCAACCATGGCATCTTAAATTCAAGCAGTTACAAAGACCCATTTTTGATTTATTTTCATAAGATGTTGACGGCAATATCGTTATTTTTCTTCAATTTGTACACTACTGTCTCTGAATGGTAATAGGCTTGCGGAACCATATTGAAATGGTTTTTTTCATTTATTTCAATCGGTATCTTATACAGATTCGATGTCGGTAGACTTGCGGAATCAAGTCGCCATGATCTTTCTCTATTTATATCAGTTTGTGGAGAATTTTGACTGGATGCTGTAGGTCTGAAGGATTTAAATCGGATTAATGTTTTTCTTGAAAGCATCTTGTAAGATTTTTCAGTTTGTGGTTTTGTTGTAAGTGAATATAGATATATTTTCGAGATCAAATCTTACTTTCTTTTTTTTTGGAGGGCTAACGTTTTCATTCAGTGCTCTGACTCCACTGGATATTGACGGTATTGCGGAATTATACTTATACGTCTTAACTAGACATGATTTTTTCCTTGGAGGTTTATCGTTATTTTCCTAAATAAAAATATTTTCAAGAACAAGAAACTAATTTTGATGAAAAAGTTTATGAAAATATATAAGCTAAGCAAAATGGCTGCCTTTGTTTACTAAATACTAAAAAAGCATTTTGAATAGATTTGTTGGAGTGAAATATTTTTGAGTGTTTAGATATTGTTCAAGTGATATATTAGTCTTAGTTTCAATTTTTAGTAAAGCTTTTTATATTTCCCCATTCCAGTCATATGGTTAAATTAGTTACTTACAAAACTCTACAGAATAGGATACTAGAATAATATATATTTTGACTTATAATATTATTATGAGGAAAGCAGTAGTCAAAAACAATTTGAAAGTAATGTGAAGAAGAGCCATGATTAGGAAAATGATGCTGAAAACAAAAAACAAGAAACAGAAAAGTCAAAAGTGTAAAATGAAGAAAGAAAGAACAAGAAATAAGGAAATAAAGAAGATAAAATTATGCCCCATCGCGTAATTTTACAACAAAAACAATCATATTTCATGAACAAGCCCAAACAAACTTGACAGCACTTTCACTCATTTCATCGCACAGAATGGCAAAAAGTCGGTATTGCTTAGGCTGCGACTTAATGAAATTTACAATCTTCACTGTATTATCAACCGCCGCTGGCTAAATTCTTTTTCTGTTCAAGGTCAAATGCCTTTAAATTTATTGTTATGCTGCAGTTTTTTTATTTTTGAGTTTTTAGGGAAAAATACATCAGATAGTCACGTATTTTTATCGTATTACTACATCACAATCGTTGTGAAGAAGTGATTCATGAGTAAAAATGCAAATAAAATTTGAAAACATTATTTTTTTGGCCAGCTTATATAATATCAACAAAATACTTTATCAAAATAAAAAACATACAATATTATCACCTTTGCATAAAAAAGTACCAACTCAATATTCAACGAAAAGTATGTATATCAATCAGTTGTTCTACAGTTTACAGACTAGGTACCTAATCATTATAATCACCTAATTATAAAATAATCTTTCTTGCTTTCTGAGTGGCAAATTTATCAATAATTTCCTTAAAACCTATTTTTTCACAGATTTCGAATTTAATTTGAAGAGAGATTTTCTTTGAAGAACTTCTGAGATTTCCTGCAAAGTTTCTAATTTTGTTGGAACCTTGATACCAATAACATTATAAGAACATTTTTCTTGTTGGTTACAAGAGTTATTCATACTTTCAGAAGCAGAAGAAGAAGTTTCAGGTGAGTGAAATAATTAAATTTCTAAAAATTTGGATGAATCGAATCTTTCAGACTGATGTAAACTACAAAATCTGCAATAAGTATGCATTAACAACATTTTTCCAACAGACAATAAATACCTTTCAGATGTTGAACCTAAACACTGCCAAGAAGTACCCGGCTTATTAACCCCAAATTTAACATAACTTTTTGCCCGAAAACAAAATTATTTTCTTGGTCTTGAAATTATTTTTGTTTAGATTAATTGTGGAAAATATTGCCCATTAACCAAATTTAGTGAGAACTGAAGCCAGATCATAATGATTTTAATTATATTACGATTTATAAATAAATATTTGACAACATTGAGGTTTACTGTTAAACCACAAGTTTACAAAAATCGTGTAAAAATGAGACAGCAACTGAAATAAATGAAGAAAAACCATTTCGATTCGAAGCTACCAGTCTAACAACATTCATAGAGAAAAGACTATTGTGCAGATTGGGAAATACAACGATAACCTTCAACTAGGAACATAAATCCAATTTAATACCGTAAGAGGAAAATAACGATAAACCTCCAAGGAAAAAATTATGTCTAGTTAAGATGCCTCGGTATAATTCCGCAATCCCGCTATTATCCAGAGGAGTCAGAGAACTGCATTAAAACGTTAGCCCTCCATATCTACACCCACTTACAACAAAACCACAAACTGAAAATCTTACAAGATGCTTTCAAGAAAAAGATTAATCCGATTTAAATCCGTCAGACCTACAGCATCCAGTCAAAATTATCCACAAACTGATATAAATGAATGATGAATCAGTATAAGTCACAGATTGAAGTAAATGAAAAAAACCATTTCGATATGGTTCCGCAAGTAGTGTACAAATTGAAGAAAAATAACGATATTCTTCCACGAAGAACATCAATCCCGTTTGATGCAGCAATGCCGTCAACATCTTATGAAAATAAATCAGAAATGGATCTTTGTAACTGCTTGAATTTAAGATGCCATGGTTGCTTTGGAGAATGCTTAAAATGTGCTTCTAAGAAATGTGGACCAGAATGTAAGTTTAACCGACCGTTTTACATTAACAGAATCATTTATTTACATTCTGAAAAGGTTATCACAAACCCTTTGTTGAAATAAAAATCTTAATTGTGTTTTCTAATTGTTTTGAAGAAAAATGTTTATATATGTGTTTGAAATTGAAGGTATGTAGATTATTCATTCATATAAGATATACATGAATTTTTTTATAAAAATTTCAAATCTTGTTGAGCTCCAAAACTATTGATACGTTTACCTCCGTGGCATTGCTGTTCTTCACGCGAGAGGTCTTTTTTGACAGTTAGTTAATTCAGATTTAATCAATATATTTAATGTTTATAAAAAAAGTTGTTTAAATAACTTAAGCAGTTTGAATAAATTATTGTTAGCAATTTTTTGGTGTATAGATATAGTAATAAAGCAACACTGTATTTTGACATGTACAGTGTTGCCGTTTCAGTTGGCAGGTGGGTAAATCAAAAAGTGATGGACTCATCGATCTGGCTTTTTAATTACTATTTGGGAAGAGGTGATTCATTCATTAGTATTAGATATTGCCAACGTCTTAAAAGCATTTAGCTTGTGTAAATCATATTCGTGCATATTTATTGAATATTCTGTATTTTACAACAATGCATGAAAGAGACGCTTCATCTAAATTTTCCTAAATTGAATTATTACAATCATCCGAAACTGTAAGTGCTTCCAAGAGTGAGACTCTCTTATAACCAATAAGAAAAATGTTCTAATAATGTCACTGATATTGAGGTTCCAATAAAAAATACAAACAGGAAACAAACATGAATACATGGACCTATTGGGTACTTCAATTTGCAAAGACAAGGAAAAACTAATTTACAAAAAAAATGCCTTGAATTTATTCATGAAAGTGGGGACAGATAAAATTCAAATTCTTTAAAAACATTTTTTAAACATCTCATCATCTAAGAAAAGCTTTTTATATTTCCCGATCCTATCGTATTGTTTAATTAGTTAGTAATGTTGTTCGACTTGGAAATGATGAAGGAGTTAGAGCGGAAACAAAAATTAAAACAATACATATTTTCTACGAAAAGGATTTTAGTGATCTCAAATATTTGAGTTTATCTACTCGAAAGTAGTTTTTTCATAACTACGGGGTTTTATATAAAATCATATGATTTGTTGGGATTTATTTAAGAGATACCAAGATTCAAATTGTCCACAGTATCCAGTAAAAGATGAGTAATTATTGAACTTACCACTGAATTTGGAAGTTGTTCTAATTCAATCTGAGTAATAGTAGTCTTTCTTTCAAGAAATAGTCCAAATGGATTAAAGTACATATTTTGTTCAATGCCAGAATGAGTTTACTAATTCAATCAACTGACTATCTTAAATGAAATTATACTCGGTAATATTTTTTTGTTTTGTACAAAACAATAGAGACTAACGGAGAACATCGAAACAGGCGTCAGACAGTGTAATAGTAAGTGTGGTAATAGTAGTACATGTCTTGGATTTCTCAATGTGAATATTCTTCTTATCTTCATAGTATCTTTTAAGGACTTTTACTTTTGTAATATGTTCAATCAACAAATTTTCGTCAGCTGTCTGAATGACCTCAGTTTCGATTCATTGTACAATCAACCAATCGACATGTATACCATAAGTTTTTACATATATTTATTGTATTTATATATTTACCTCTATTATTCGATTCACTTTCCCCATTTTGTTTTCTATTAGCATCTTCATTAGCCATTCGAAGTATTATCTGATGTGGAGTTGTCAGTATTGGTATTGCCATTTGTTTTCTTAATGCTCCTTTTACACTTGTCAATTTGTCACAGTGCAATCCAATCAAACGAAGACTACGAATAAGAAGTAGAGGAGTATGAAGAAGAGAAGGAGGTCGAAGTATAAGGAGAATAGCAGAAAGATACTTTTGAATGGCGGTGTCGTGATTTTTAAAAAATTTTCTGTTGGAATTCAAATTTCCGTTCTAATTTTTGATAAAAATTTGTAATTTTCTCAATAAAGTTTGTTAAAAAATCCTATTTTCCCATTAGTTTTATGCAAATCATTATGCCAAATTTTATCATTTTCATGCCTTTTCCTTAAATTTCAAAGAAAAATTCAATTATATTGTCTTAAAGCGTTGACCGCAGAGCCAAACATGTTTATGCCCCTTTCCGTCAATTTGATGCCCAATTCCATTTGGCACAAAAATTTCATAAATATGACTAAACTCATTGTTCAACTGTCAAGCCGAGAATGTTTCTTATGTCCAAGTCAATCAATTTTATTTATTTTTCAATAAATTCCAATAAAACAACTTGAAAATAGCAATTTTTTTCGCGTAATTTCGATGCACAAATCAAAGAATTTCAACATTTAGGGTAGAATATTGTTGCGTATCATAAAAAGAATAGATAGAAAATTTTTGGAGACTCTCAAAAACAGCAGTGAGCGAAGAATTATTTAAACTAAAAAAATTTGGTTGTTGTATTATACTTGTATTTTCTAAAATTAATATTCATCATAATAGAAGGGTGATAGTAAATTAACGAAATTTCGACTGGGAAAATGTAAAAACCAACTTGGAAAAATCGAGAGGAGACTAGTACTTGATTTTTAATTTTTACTGGACACCCTATTTCAAGAAAAGTTGTAGATGTAACGTAGACTGTAGACACCAGCGACCTCTGCCGGCCAGACGCCAAACTAAACAAGATTCCATAGACACTAGCGCCTCCCGCTAGCCAAACGTCAAATTAAACACGTTTCTATTGACCGATCGCCAAACTAACCAAACACGAACTTACGCCATCTGGCGAGGAATAGTCAAACTGGAAGTACCTAGCGGCTGCAAGTTGATCTTGATAAAAATACTATTTGTGTTCGATTTCTATACACACCAGCTCCTCCTGTCGGTTAGACGCCAAACTAGACCCGATTCTATAGACACTAGCGCCCTCTGCCGGCCGGACGTCAAACTAAACACGATTCTATACACACTGCCGCCCTCTGCCGTCCAAACGATAAAGTAAAACACGAACTAGCGCCATCTAGCGAGGAATAGTCGAACTGAAAGTACTTAGCGGCCGCAAGTTAAACTAAATAAAAATTCTCTTTGTGTTCAATTTCTATCCACACTAGCGCCCCCGCCAATTTTACACCAAACTAAATACGGTTCCATAGACGCCAAACTAAACAAGGTTCCATAGACACAAGCGCCTCCTGCCGGTCAAACGCCAAACTAAACACGGTTCCATAGACACTAGCGCACCCTGCTGGCCAGATGCCTAATTAAATTCAATTCTATAGACACTAGCGCCTCCCGCCAGCCAGATATTGTCATTCGTTTTCTTAATGCTTATTTGACACTTCACAATTTGTCACTATGCAATCCAATCAACCGTTTATTCTATAATTATATCCATTCAGATTTGAGATCATTATTGAAGGTATCTACGACTCCATTTTCCAATTCTTCTTCATACTTATTCAATTCGAAATTATGTATGATTGTACCATTCAAGTCCAGAAAGAAATCATGCTCATATACGTTTCAAATGATAAGCATTCTTACTTCTTTTCAGCATCATTTTCCTCATCATGGCTCTTCACATTACTACAAATATATAATAATAATAATTTGTTCGTGAGCTAAGTGATTTTTAAAATATTTATTTTGCCAATCTATTACGAGATTTAAGTATATTAAATAAATCATTAAAATTTAGAAGAAATTCATCTGTAGTACCTGCATTATGGAAATATGTATTAATATCTGTTCTCGATAAATAAAGAGGAACAGCTGCTCAATAACCATCACAAAAAGCCGTTACATTGTTTCCACCTTTACACTGATAAATTTCGCAAATCATGCAACTTGGAATTTCGTCGAAATGGTCCAATTACAACTCTGGTTAGCAAAAAGATATCGAAAAAAATTATATATCATTAGCGATGTTTATAAAAAAACAAAAGCTGCATACCACCTTTACTTTTTTTTAAACGCATGAATTGTTGTAATAATATGAATATTTAAGATATAATACATACTGTGAAAGTTATGAAGTTATAACTTCTTGCATAAGTTAAAATAAGAAGAGACATGAAAATCAGAAACATTGAAGAAAATAAAGTGAATTATTGAAGAAATGAGTCATTTTAGAAAATATCTTGTTTAACAATTTAAAAATTTTCTAAGTAAAATTGGGTTGGATGTCAGTAATTTACAAAAAGTTTTTGTCATAATAGTACAGCAAGTCAGCAATGTAAAAAATGAGATCAGGATTTGTTATGACAGCTATATATGATAAGGAATCAATCCGATGAGTTTTAAACATGAAAAAAAAAAGGATTATGATAGAGTGGAGTGATAAACTCCATTTTAATAATGAAAATGATGAATTTTGATCTTCTGCTTTAGAAGATAATCTATAAAAAATACATACATAAAAAATAGATACCTTCCATAGGACAGTTGTAAGCCTACATTTTGATGTTTAGGACTTGTTTTGAAAAGAATACTGTTCCCTTTTCGTTCTCTCAACGTTTTTGCTTCCATTAGAATTACTTGATAACAATATACTTTCAACTGGTTGTTGAGAAGCTAAAAAAATAAAACAAAAGTGTGTGGGTATGTATCAGTAGAAATGGCATTACCTCACCCAATTCAAACAAACATGTTTCTTCAATAATCAACAACTCTAAAATACCTTTGACATGGAGTGCAATAAACCATTAAGTTGCATTACAATGTATTCGCTAAGCTAAATTTACACTCAACCAAGTCATATGCATACAGGACTTTTCAGGAAAATTCTTCATTACTATTCAGTTTCATTGGCAGATATAGTGTTGAATTTGTACAAAGTGATGAAATGGTAAGTGACTTGAAAGTTCTTATTCAAAAACTGGTAAGACAATAATTTGAAATAATGATGGAAACATGACATTGCTAAATTTATTTTTTTCAGACTAGTTTGAGATTTTCAAAGGAAGTCACCTAAAATACTTAACAAAATATATAATTTAATATCAAATATTGATGAGCAACTACTAATTATTTTGATTATGAGTAAATTTATTAGAAAAATATTGATATTTAGACAAATATCAACACACTGGCAACATTTTTCATCAATTCATTGTAAACTACAAGTAACTCATTCTTCACAATTGGGGTGGAGTCTCTTTAAATCAAACCAATCAAAAATTACTCAATATTTTATTTTCTTACCTCAGAAATATGAATAAAACAAGTAAGATGTGTTAGAACAATACGAGGATCTTTTCTATCATTTATTTATTGTGCAGAAATACCACAGTTCATTTGAATGATCTTTATCTTGCAATTCCATAAGGTAGGTACTCCAAAACTACTAAAGATCCCCATGTGAATCCATCCAAACGCTCCTATTATATCAATCATTATATACAGGTAAATATTTAAAAACAAATGTGTTGTTGGGGACTGTTTTATCAAATTTCCAAAAATATTTCCTAAATGATAGAATCACTGCAAAAATCTTCAAAGCCGGGTAGATGCTGTTCTCTTGTTGCTACTTCAATAATCTAATTCTTTTTTTGTAACTTGACATTCACAGACGTTACACTACAAATTTCCAGGCCCAGTTCAGATCAAGCTACCATAGCGAAATTAGTAAATATGTTAGAGTACATACAATTCTTTTTTATTAGAGGCCATTTTGGTAAATGAGAAATCACGCTGCTTTACCTAAAAATAAATTATTTGTAAACTACTTCCAGTATTGGTGTAGTGCTTATACTTGTTATTAAAAAAGATATTCAAACACTTGCCAACACCTTAAAAGCATATTCATCAACATGAAACATTGTGTTGTATACGTGAGTATTTTTATCAAATTACTTAGTTAAAGGTGTAGAAAATGTGAAAAATAATTGTATATACCTACTATAAGAATCAAAATTTTAAAAATTTATACATTTTCAGTCAAAATTTACTTCATTACATAAACTACATTCACTTTATCATGTATAAAACTTAAACATAAGTAAGTTTTCCAACTAGATACCAATTCCGTTTCTAACATTATAATGAATTCCGAAGTTCCTTTGTTTGAAACTTTGGTTTACTTTGACCTTGGACGTATAAAAAATATTAACCCAGCTGGCATGTTTGAATATAACTGAAGCCAACTTACAGTAAACCTCAATGTTGTCAAATTTTACAAATTATTTGTTTATTATCTGGATGCATGTTACGTTTCAAAAATATTTATTTATACATCGAAATATTATTAAAAACCAATAAGAATGTGGCTCTAGTTCTCACTAAATTTGGTTAATGGACAATATTTCCCACAATTGATCTAAACAAAGATCAAGAAAATAATTTTGGCGAGAATGTTTATGAAAAAATATAAGCTAGGCAACATTGCTATGTAACTGTATTCATTTATGTTTTTGTTTTATCTAGCATAGAATGTTTGAAAGAAATAATATCAAATACTAGTTTTATTTGAATACAAATTTACTATAGACATGTACCAACAAATCTTCGAGACAAACATATAGGTTTTTAATGAGGATATGCTTATTTATTATAATTATTAGTCAATTTAAGTCAAAAACAAGATGAAAGTAATGTGAAAACAAAAAACAAAGGCTAATAGATTAGCCTGGCCAGCAACTTCAGTACTTTCATCAAGTTGAAGTGAAAAGTTTGTTTTATTTAAACTGTAATAGTGAATTTGACCGATTTTTTTTGCTTCCTTCTCAATGAATGAAACTTCAGATTCTAACCTACAGAGTGTTCTGTTCCTTTTTTAGCTATCAACATGAATAGGCGATAAGATGCAAATGTAGCTTGTCTATTTTTCTCACCAGAAATTGATGTTTTCGTTATTGAGTTTGACTTTAAGAATTCTTTTTCTTTGTACTGAAAGAAATACATATGTTTTTTTTTGTGAAAAGTCTTTACAGTTTTGAAGGTTTCATACTCTCATCAGCAAATACTTCGAAACATAAAACACACTGAAGTAGCAGGTTGTCATCTGTGCCAGTAACCACAAAAACCATATTTCAAATAATCAGCAATGTACTTATGGTTCGGTTTTGCCTTCTTAGGGACTACTTTTAAAAATTCTAAACTAGCCTAATAAAAATAAGTTTTGCATTGAGATGTTTATTATTATAAATTATTAATAAATGATGCGGTTCTCTTGTTGCTACTTCAATAATCTAATTCTTTTTTTGTAACTTGACATTCACAGACGTTACACTACAAATTTCCAGGCCCAGTTCAGATCAAGCTACCATAGCGAAATTACAAAATATGTTACGAGTACATACAATTCTTTTTTATTAGAGGCCATCTTGGTAAATGAGAAATCACGCTCCTTTACCTAAAAATAAATTATTTATAAACTACTTCAATATTGGTGTAGTGCCTATACTTGTTATTAAAAAAGATATTCAAACACTTGCCAACACCTTAAAAGCATATTCATCAACATAAAACATTGTGGTGTGTACGTGAGTATTTTTATCAAATTACTTAGTTAAAGGTGTAGAAAATGTGGAAAATAATTGTACATGCCTACTATAAGAATCAAAATTTTAAAAATTTATACATTTTCAGTCAAAATTTCTTCATTACATAAACTACATTCACTTAATCTTCACGTATAAAACTTAAACAAAACTTAAGTTTTCCAACTAGATACCAATTCCGTTTCTAACATTATAATGAATTCCGAAGTTCCTTTGTTTGAAACTTTGGTTTACTTTGACCTTGGACGGACGAATAAAAAAGATTAACCCAGCTGGCATGTTGCAATATAACTGAAGCCAACTTACAGTAAACCTCAATGTTGTCAAATTTTACAAATTATTTGTTTATTATCTGGATGCATGTTACGTTTCAAAAATATTTATTTATACATCGAAATATTATTAAAAACCAATAAGAATGTGGCTCTAGTTCTCACTAAATTTGGTTAATGGACAATATTTCCCACAATTGATCTAAACAAAGATCAAGAAAATAATTTTGGCGAGAATGTTTATGAAAAAATATAAGCTAGGCAACATTGCTATGTAACTGTATTCATTTATGTTTTTGTTTTATCTAGCATAGAATGTTTGGAAGAAATAATATCAAATACTAGTTTTATTTGAATACAAATTTACTATAGACATGTACCAACAAATCTTCGAGACAAACATATAGGTTTTTAATGAGGATATGCTTATTTATTATAATTATTAGTCAATTTAAGTCAAAAACAAGATGAAAGTAATGTGAAAACAAAAAACAAAGGCTAATAGATTAGCCTGGCCAGCAACTTCAGTACTTTCATCAAGTTGAAGTGAAAAGTTTGTTTTATTTAAACTGTAATAGTGAATTTGACCGATTTTTTTTGCTTCCTTCTCAATGAATGAAACTTCAGATTCTAACCTACAGAGTGTTCTGTTCCTTTTTTAGCTATCAACATGAATAGGCGATAAGATGCAAATGTAGCTTGTCTATTTTTCTCACCAGAAATTGATGTTTTCGTTATTGAGTTTGACTTTAAGAATTCTTTTTCTTTGTACTGAAAGAAATACATATGTTTTTTTTTGTGAAAAGTCTTTACAGTTTTGAAGGTTTCATACTCTCATCAGCAAATACTTCGAAACATAAAACACACTGAAGTAGCAGGTTGTCATCTGTGCCAGTAACCACAAAAACCATATTTCAAATAATCAGCAATGTACTTATGGTTCGGTTTTGCCTTCTTAGGGACTTCTTTTAAAAATTCTAAACTAGCCTAATAAAAATAAGTTTTGCATTGAGATGTTTATTATTATAAATTATTAATAAATGATGCGGTTCTCTTGTTGCTACTTCAATAATCTAATTCTTTTTTTGTAACTTGACATTCACAGACGTTACACTACAAATTTCCAGGCCCAGTTCAGATCAAGCTACCATAGCGAAATTACTAAATATGTTACGAGTACATACAATTCTTTTTTATTAGAGGCCATCTTGGTAAATGAGAAATCACGCTCCTTTACCTAAAAATAAATTATTTATAAACTACTTCAATATTGGTGTAGTGCCTATACTTGTTATTAAAAAAGATATTCAAACACTTGCCAACACCTTAAAAGCATATTCATCAACATAAAACATTGTGGTGTGTACGTGAGTATTTTTATCAAATTACTTAGTTAAAGGTGTAGAAAATGTGGAAAATAATTGTACATGCCTACTATAAGAATCAAAATTTTAAAAATTTATACATTTTCAGTCAAAATTTCTTCATTACATAAACTACATTCACTTAATCTTCACGTATAAAACTTAAACAAAACTTAAGTTTTCCAACTAGATACCAATTCCGTTTCTAACATTATAATGAATTCCGAAGTTCCTTTGTTTGAAACTTTGGTTTACTTTGACCTTGGACGGACGAATAAAAAAGATTAACCCAGCTGGCATGTTGCAATATAACTGAAGCCAACTTACAGTAAACCTCAATGTTGTCAAATTTTACAATTTATTTGTTTATTATCTGGATGCATGTTACGTTTCAAAAATATTTATTTATACATCGTAATATTATTAAAAACCAATAAGAATGTAAAGATGAAAAAGCACAAGCTACAATTTCATTAAGTATCGAAGACAATCAGATAGCACACATTTATAAATGCAAGAATGCGAAAGAAATGTGGAATGAACTGCAAAAGGTACATGAAAGAAATAATTTAAGTAACAAGTTGTATTTATTGAGGAAGCTGTATCAGTCTAGACTTGAAAATAAACCAATGCATGAATACATTAAAGAAATACTAGAATTAGTTGAAAGACTACGAGGAGTTGGTGAGACTATTAAGGATTTCCATGTAGCTGCATTATTGTTAGATGGATTGCCAGAAAGTTATTCCACATTAGTAACAGCATTAGATGCTGGGCCAGATGATGAATTGACTCTTGAATATGTAAAGGGAAAACTAATGGATGAGTATAAAAGAAAAGAAGATACCAGTTCAACAGAGACGGCATTAAACACAAATAAAAAGTTTTCGAAGAAGAGGAAAGAAAAAATAGAATGTTATTATTGTCATAGAAAAGGTCACTACAAAAAAGATTGTTTTTTCATGAAGAAAGACAGAAATAAGGGAAAGCAACATGCCAAAGTAACTGTTGAAGGTGATGAGTTGTCTGACTCAGTTTTTTGTTTCAATGTTTCCGGTAACAGTAAAAATAATCTAGAATGGTATATTGATTCAGGGGCTACAAGTCACAGGTCAAATAATCCAGAATTATTTATTAAATTGGACTATTCAAAGTTAAATAAAATTATAGTTGCAAATGGACAGGAAATGCAAGTCAAAGGTAAAGGTGATATTTTAGTAAAAACAGAAATTTCAGGTAAATGCATAAGTTTAAAATTTAAAGATGTTTTATTTGTACCTGAGCTAAGCAATAATCTGTTTTCGGTGTCTAAAATTACAAAAGCTGGTTATAACATAAAGTTTGATGATTGTAATTATATAGAAATTAATAATTCTATTATAGCAAATATTTCCAAAACAAGGACAAATTTATAATTCTAGTGGCCTTTTATGTTGATGATTTTTTAATTTGTTCAAATTCCTCAGTTTTTAAAACCAACCTCAATCAGGAATTGTCAAAACAATTTAAAATTAAAGACTTGGGGCCAATCAAATATTTTTTAGGTTTAAATATTGATTTTGACAAACAAAACAATTTGATTAAAGTTAATCAGAGGAACTATATTTTAGAATTATTAGAGCGTTTCAAGTTAGGTGATGCTAAAACTGTTTTGACTCCTATTGAAGTCGGTTTAAAATTGAAGCCATATTTGTTAGTGGTTTTTTAAATGAGTTTTGTGAGACTAAGCCCGTAATTCTTTTCAATGACAGCCAAAGTGCACAAAAATTGTTAAAAAACCCTGTTTACCATAACAGAACTAAACATATAGACACTAAGTACCATTTTGTAAGGGAAGTAATTGAAAAAAATTTGGTTGAAATTAAATACATGCCTACTGAAAAAATGGTAGCAGATCTTTTAACAAAAGGGCTGCATAATCCCAAGCATATTTTTTGTACTAAAAATATTGGTCAAAATTAATTGCTGGTTTAAGGGGTAGTGTTGTAAAAAATTACTGAACGTAACCCAGCAATTAAGTTGGCAAGGATGATTATTATGTCAAGAAAAGATAAAAAAAAATGGTTACTTTCAGATTCAAGTCATTTTGTGTAGTTTTACTTCTAATATAATAAAAGTATAGAAGAACCTGTATAAATTTCTTTTATTTATACTATAGAAGAAACGAATATTACAACAAAATCTGTCACACTGGAATTTTCTAGAAAACCAAAATAACTTCACAATTTTCAATAATTCTTTTGATTTAGTTACATATTCACTGACTTTTCCAAATTTGTGTGGCTTTACCCAACAAAATAAACCACGACGAAAGAAGTGACATGTTGTCTTGAAAAATAGCGTAAAATATATCACCTCGTCCTGTAGGAAAGAAAGAAGGAACGTTTCATCCTAAAATCAACAAAATCAACCACGACGAAAGAAGTGATATGTTGTCTTAGCATAAAATATTTGGAAGCCCGTCAAGGATAATATCTGACAGATGATCCGCGTTCCGTTCTGAAAAATTCGAATCATATTGTCGAGAAGAAAATATTAAACATGTATTAACAACTTGTGAAGTCCCACGAGGTAATGGAGAAGTGGAAAGGGTAAATAGGACCCTTATACCAGTCTTAACAAAACTTAGCGGCCGCAAGTTGAACTAAATAAAAATTCTATTTGTGTTTAATTTCTATACACACTAGCGCCTCCCACTATCCAAACGCCAAATTAAACACGATTCTATAGACACTATCTATCTCTGTCGACCAATCGCCAAGCTAAAACACTATTCTATGGACACTAGCGCCTCCTGCCGGTCAAACGCCAAATTAAACACGATTCCATAGACAGTAGCGCCCCCAGCGAGTCAAACGCCAAACTAAACAAATTCCCATAGACATTGGCGCCTCCCGCTAGCCAAAAGTCAAATTAAACACGATTCTATAGACATATAAATCTATTTCAACAAATCGCCAAAATAAAACACGATTCTATAGACACTAGCGCCCCCTACCGGCCAGACGCCAAATTAAACACGGTTCCATAAACAAAAACGCCTCTCGCTAGCAAAACGCCAAATTAAATACGATTCTGTAGACACCAGCAGCCTCTGCCGGCCAGTCGCCAAACTAAACAAGATTCCATAGACACTAGCGCCTCCCGCTAGCCAAACGTCAAACTAAACACGATTCTATTGACCGATCGCCAAACTAACTAAACACGAACTTACGCCGTCTGGCGAGGAATAGTCAAACTGGAAGTACCTAGCGGCTGCAAGTTGATCTTGATAAAAATACTATTTGTGTTTGATTTCTATACACACCAGCTCCTCCTGCCGGTCAGACGCCAAACTAGACTCGATTCTATAGACACTAGCGCCCTCTGCCGGCCGGACGTCAAACTAAACACGATTCTATACACACTACTACAAATATATAATAATAATAATTTGTTCTAGAGCTAAGTGGTTTTTAAAATATTTATTTTGCCAATCTATTACGAAATTTAAGTATATTAAATAAATCATTAAAATTTAGAAGAAATTCATCTGTAGTACCTGCATTATGGAAATATGTATTAATATCTGTTCTCGATAAATAAAGAGGAAAAGCTGCTCAATAACCATTACAAAAAGCCGTTACATTGTATCCTCCTTTACACTGATAAATTTCGCAAATCATGCAACTTGGAATTTCGTCGAAATGGTCCAATTACAAAAAGATATCGAAAAAAGTTATATATCATTAGAAAAAAAAGCTTCCTACCTCCTTTACTTTTTTTTAAACGCATGAATTTTTGTAATAATATGAATATTTAAGATATAATACATACTGTGAAAGTTATGAAGTTATAACTTCTTGCATGAGTTAAAATAAGAAGAGACATGAAAATCAGGAAAATGAAGAAAATAAAGTGAATTATTGAAGAAATGAGTCGCTTTAGAAAATATCTTGTTTAACAATTCAACAATTTTCTAAGTAAAATTGGGTTGGATGTCAGTAATTTACAAAAAGTTTTTGTCATAATAGTACAACAAGTCAGCAATGTAAAAAATGAGATCAGGAGTTATTATGACAGCTATATATGATAAGGGATCAATCTGATGAGTTTTAAACACGAAAAAAAAAAGGATTATGATAGAGTGGAGTGATAAACTCCATTTTAATAATGAAAATGATGAATTTTGATCTTCTGCTTTAGAAGATAATCTATAAAAAATACATCGGGTGAAAAAGAAGACATGTACCAACAAAATTAAAAGGAGTAACAAAAAGAGGCATATTCAAAATTATACTTATCTACAATTATTCTATATATCTCGTAACAGTAAAGGATGACAGAGAGTTGAAAAGCTAAGAACAAATGTGCGAAAACATTTAGAAATGTGGTCCCCTCAAAATTCTTTATACATATAATTAATATAAAATAGATACCTTCCACAGGACAGCTGTAAGCCTACATTTTGATGTTTAGGACTTGTTTTGAAAAGAATACTGTTCCCTTTTCGTTCTCTCAACGTTTTTGCTTCCATTAGAATGACTTGATAACAATATACTTTCAACTGGTTGTTGAGAAGCTAAAAAAACAAAACAAAAGTGTGTGGGTATGTATCAGTAGAAATGGCATTACCTCACCCAATTCAAACAAACATGTTTCTTCAATATTCAACAACTCTAAAATACCTTAGACATGGAGTGCAGTAAACCATTAAGTTGCATTACAATGTATTCCCTAAGCTAAATTTACACTAACCAAGTCATATGCATACAGGACTTTTCAGGAAAATTCTTCATTACTCATTCAGTTTCATTGGCAGATATAGTGTTGAATTTGTACAAAGTGATGAAATGGGAAGTGACTTGAAAGTTCTTATTCAAAAACTGGTAAAGACAATAATTTGATGGAAACATGACATTGCTAAGGTTATTTTTTTTCAGACTAGTTTGAGATTTTCAAAGGAAGTCAACTAAAATACTTAACAAAATATATGATTTAATATCAAATACTGATGAGCAACTACTAATTATTTTGATTAAGAGTAAATTTATTAGAAAAATATTAATATTTAGACAAATATCAACTCACTGGCAACATTTTTCAACAATTCATTGTAAACTACAAGTTACTTATTCTTCACAATTGGGGTGGAGTCTCTTTAAATCAAACCAATAAAAAATTACTCAATATTTTATTTTCTTACCTCAGAAATATGAATAAAACAAGTAAGATGTGTCAGAACAATACGAGGATCTTTTCTATCATTTATTTATTGTGCAGAAATACCACAGTTCATTTGAATGATCTTTATCTTGCAATTCCATAAGGTAGGTACTCCAAAACTACTAAAGATCCCCATGTGAATCCATCCAAACGCTCCTATTATATCAATCATTATATACAGGTAAATATTTAAAAAAAATGTGTTGTTGGGGACTGTTTTATCAAATTTCCAAAAATATTTCCTAAATGATAGAATCACTGCAAAAATCTTCAAAGCCGGGTAGATGCTGTTCTCTTGTTGCTACTTCAATAATATAATTCTTTTTTTGTAACTTGACATTCACAGACGTTACACTACAAATTTCCAGGCCCAGTTCAGATCAAGCTACCATAGCGAAATTAGTAAATATGTTAGAGTACATACAATTCTTTTTTATTAGAGGCCATTTTGGTAAATGAGAAATCACGCTGCTTTACCTAAAAATAAATTATTTGTAAACTACTTCCAGTATTGGTGTAGTGCTTATACTTGTTATTAAAA
Organism: Diorhabda sublineata; assembly: GCF_026230105.1. NCBI lineage: Eukaryota > Metazoa > Arthropoda > Insecta > Coleoptera > Chrysomelidae > Diorhabda > Diorhabda sublineata. The sequence continues at coordinate 3,188,106 of NC_079486.1, forward strand.
AAGATATTCAAACACTTGCCAACACCTTAAAAGCATATTCATCAACATGAAACATTGTGTTGTATACGTGAGTATTTTTATCAAATTACTTAGTTAAAGGTGTAGAAAATGTGAAAAATAATTGTACATACCTACTATAAGAATCAAAATTTTAAAAATTTATACATTTTCAGTCAAAATTTACTTCATTACATAAACTACATTCACTTTATCATGTATAAAACTTAAACATAAGTAAGTTTTCCAACTAGATACCAATTCCGTTTCTAACATTATAATGAATTCCGAAGTTCCTTTGTTTGAAACTTTGGTTTACTTTGACCTTGGACGTATAAAAAACATTAGCCCAGCTGGCATGTTTGAATATAACTGAAGCCAACTTACAGTAAACCTCAATGTTGTCAAATTTTACAAATTATTTGTTTATTATCTGGATGCATGTTACGTTTCAAATATATTTATTTATACATCGTAATATTATTAAAAACCAATAAGAATGTGGCTCTAGTTCTCACTAAATTTGGTTAATGGACAATATTTCCCACAATTGATCTAAACAAAGATCAAGAAAATAATTTTGGCGAGAATGTTTATGAAAAAGAAAAGAGAAAGCTAGGCAACATTGCTACGTAACTGTATTCATTTATGTTTTTGTTTTATCTAGCATAGAATGTTTGAAAGAAATAATATCAAATACTAGTTTTATTTGAATACAAATTTACTATACACATGTACCAACAAATCTTCGAGACAAACATATAGGTTTTTAATGAGGATATGCTTATTTATTATAATTATTAGTCAATTTAAGTCAAAAACAAGATGAAAGTAATGTGAAAACAAAAAACAAAGGCTAATAGATTAGCCTGGCCAGCAACTTCAGTACTTTCATCAAGTTGAAGTGAAAAGTTTGTTTTATTTAAACTGTAATAGTGAATTTGACCGATTTTTTTTTGCTTCCTTCTCAGTGAATGAAACTTCAGATTCTAACCTACAGAGTGTTCTGTTCCTTTTTTAGCTATCAACATGAATAGGCGATAAGATGCAAATGTAGCTTGTCTATTTTTCTCACCAGAAATTGATGTTTTCGTTATTGAGTTTGACTTTAAGAATTCTTTTTCTTTGTACTGAAAGAAATACATGTTTTTTTTGTGAAAAGTCTTTACAGTTTTGAAGGTTTCATACTCTCATCAGCAAATACTTCGAAACATAAAACACACTGAAGTAGCAGGTTGTCATCTGTGCCAGTAACCACAAAAACCATATTTCAAATAATCAGCAATGTACTTATGGTTCGGTTTTGCCTTCTTAGGGACTTCTTTTAAAAATTCTAAACTAGCCTAATAAAAATAAGTTTTGCATTGAGATGTTTATTATTATAAATTATTAATAAATGAATTTTGTCTTATCACTTGTATTTAAATAAGTATTTTTAAGGCAATTACCATTTAACCAATCTAATCACTTTGTACAAATTAAACATTATATGTGCAAATCGAACCAAACGAGTAATGGAGAACTGTTCTGAAAAGTTTTGATTGTATGTGACTTGGTTGAGATATAGATTATAAGGGAGACTAGCTAAAACGTTCAAATAAGATGTGAGAATGCTTATCGTTTGAAACGTAAATGAAAGTGATTTCTTTCTGAACTTGATTGATACAATCATACCTAATTTAGAATTGTATAAGTATGGAGAATTGGAAAATGGAGCCGAAGATACCTCCAATAATGATCTTTAACTCGAATGGATACAATTATGGAATAAACGTTTGATTGAATGGAAAAGTGTTGATTATTTCATAAAGTACGCGAGGACAATTTGTGTGCTGCATTTACTACTACCTACTGCTACCACCACACTTACTATTATACTGTCTGACGCCGGTTTCGATGTACTCCTCTAGTTTCTATGTGATTTGTACAAAACAAACAAAATATTACTACGTATAATTTGATATCAAATGGTTATTTGATTGAATTAGTAACTCACTAAAGGTATTGCAGAAAATATGTAATTTGATCCATTTGGTCGAAAGATACAAAAAACTACAGGAAGAAGTGATTTATAAGATATCTACTGATTTTGGTATTTGTAATAACTGCAAATTATCAAAGGATTATTTCTTAAAGGAAAGATTATCATTACTCTGACTGAATTAGAACAACTCTAAAATTCAGTGGTAAGTTCAATAATTACTCATCTTGTACTGGATACTGTGAACAATTTGAAATTATTATTATAATTATTTTCTAGTTTATGCTCTTTGAAAAATAGCAAATGAATGCTCTCAAATTTTTTCGATAATAATATAATGGGAATCGTATAGAACTGCTTTTGTTTCTTATAATTAAAAATCACATTGTTAACAGAAGTTAATTTGAAATTAGAATTTTCTCTATATAGAAAAATTGTTTCTGATTTTGTATAATAGTGCTCGTTTCTATAATTGATCTTCACACAAATGTTTTTGTAATCCATTTACTTAACACACTTTATCTGTCTTGATTGAACTTCTCAGTGAATATATAACTAAATCCTAATTTTAATGTACGGACAAAAATAATTATTGAAAATTGTAAAGTTATTTTGGTTTTCTAGAAAATCTCAGTGTGACAGATTTTGTATAGAAATTTTAAAACTTTGACTTATATTTTGTATTGATTGATGTCTTATACCTTGTTATTTTCAAACTAAAACTATTTAGATGATGTTTCTGTTTGCCAATGAACAAGAGAATTGTTCAGAAAATGGGAAAGTTTTGAAATTAAGAAAAAAGAAAGATCGTTTTAGTTCCATAAAAGGTTATTAGTTTTTCAACTAGAAATATTCAAACAATTTAAAACAAAATATGCTCCAGTTTCAACAACTAGGCCACGTAAGGATTCACATTCCTATATCAAAATGAATCATTTATTGAGATCTCTCTGTGGTAAAGCATTGTCGGTCGAATATAAAATCACCCTGTATTTACTGAGTTATATTTAGATTATGTAAATTCCAAAGATAATAATAATCTTTTTGTATTTACTCAACCTCTAAACAGAACTAAATTTGTTTATTTCAAAGAAGATCTGTGTATATTTTAGGATTTAGCTTTACTTCGTTTATTTTATATGTATGTTTTAATACAATTTCATTATTGTTCTATTTTATACTGTTCACTGCTTTATTGTATGAACAGCTTGAAATTGTTGTCACTATAGACTTGGGCTCTTTGAAAAATAGCAAATGAATGCTCTCAAATTTTTTCGATAATAATATAATGGGAATCGTATAGAACTACTTTTGTTACTTGCCATTTTTCTTGATTAAAAAATTTCTTATAATTAAAAATCACATTGTTAACAGAAGTTAATTTGAAATTAGAATTTTCTCTATATAGAAAAATTGTTTCTGATTTTGTATAATAGTGCTCGTTTCTATAATTGATCTTCACACAAATGTTTTTGTAATCCATTTACTTAACACACTTTATCTGTCTTGATTGAACTTCTCAGTGAATATGTAACTAAATCAAAATAATTATTGAAAATTGTGAAGTTATTTTGGTTTTCTAGAAAATCCCAGTGTGACAGATTTTGTTGTAATATTCGTTTCTTCTATAGTATAAATAAAAGAAATTTATACAGGTTCTTCTATACTTTTATTATATTAGAAGTAAAACTACACAAAATGACTTGAATCTGAAAGTAACCATTTTTTTTTATCTTTTCTTGACATAATAATCATCCTTGCCAATTTAATTGCTGGGTTACGTTCAGTAATTTTTTACAACACTACCCCTTAAACCAGCAATTAATTTAGACCAATATTTTTAGTACAAAAAATATGCTTGGGATTATGCAGCCCTTTTGTTAAAAGATCTGCTACCATTTTTTCAGTAGGCATGTATTTAATTTCAACCAAATTTTTTTTCAATTACTTCCCTTACAAAATGGTACTTAGTGTCTATATGTTTAGTTCTGTTATGGTAAACAGGGTTTTTTAACAATTTTTGTGCATTTTGGCTGCCATTGAAAAGAATTACGGGCTTAGTCTCACAAAACTCATTTAAAAAACCACTAACAAATATGGCTTCAATTTTAAACCGACTTCAATAGGAGTCAAAACAGTTTTAGCATCACCTAACTTGAAACGCTCTAATAATTCTAAAATATAGTTCCTCTGATTAACTTTAATCATATTGTTTTGTTTGTCAAAATCAATATTTAAACCTAAAAAATATTTGATTAGCCCCAAGTCTTTAATTTTAAATTGTTTTGACAATTCCTGATTGAAGTTGGTTTTAAAAACTTAGGAATTTGAACAAATTAAAAAATCATCAACATAAAGGGCCACTAGAATTATAAATTTGTCCTTGTTTTGGAAAAATATACATGGTTCAAAACTTGATTGCTGAAAACCTAAGTCTTTTAAGACATTTTTTACTTTAATATTCCAAATTCTGGAGGATTGCTTTAATCCATATATAGCCTTTTTTAATAAACATACTTTATTTTCATTATTTTTTAGAATAAACCCCTCAGGTTGCACCATGTAAATTTCTTCATCCAAGTTTCCGTTTAAAAATGCAGTTTCTACTTCTAAGTGGTCAATATCTAAACTTAATTCTACAGATAAAGCAAACAATATTCTTATTGTAGAGTATCTAACTACAGGTGAAAAAGTTTCAAAATAATCTATACCAAAGGTTTGTGTGAAACCCTTTGCAACTAGCCGTGCTTTATATCGTATTTCATTATTTGAATTCCTTTTTAAACAAAACACCCACTTATTTTGCACAACATTTTTGTTTGATGGACGGTCTACTAAAATCCATGCCTCATTTTTCATTAATGATTCGTACTCTCGTTCCATTGCTTTTTCCCAATTTCTTCTGTCACTTCTTGACATCGCTTCATCTACAGTCTTTGGATCTTGCATTTCATTATAAGTTTCCTTATTCATCACATTGTATGAAATGTAACCTTCATAATTTCTTTTCTTTGACACCCTTCCTGATCTGGTTACAATTTCTTGATCATTAATTTCCTCAAAGTTTTCACCTCCAGTTTCTTCTGGAATTTCATTTTCTTCTTCATTGATATTATTATTTGATCCTCCACCTTCTTCATTTATGTCACTATCATCCACTCCAGGTTTAGTTTTTGTTTGTAGGTCAACAGTAATTGCTGAATCAGGATCTGAGTTGCTAGTTTCAGCCTTACAATTATTTATATTATTAAAAGGTTGATTCAGAAATTCATTAAATTTTACATTACAACTTATAATAATTTTATCTGTATCTGTATCTAGAATTCTATAAGCTTTACTATTTTCACTGTATCCCACTATAATACCTATTTTTGCTCTTTTCTCTAGTTTAGATCTTTTTTCTTTTGAAATGTAAACAAAAGCCTGAGAACCAAATGTAATGAAATATGATAAATCAGGTTTCTTTCCAATCCATAACTCATAAGGTGTCTTTTCTTCACTTTTAGTATGTAGTCTATTAGAAATGTAGTTAGCAGTTGTTACTGCTTCCCCCCAATATTTATGGGGTAAGTTAGTATCTAATAACATACACTTGCCGATTCCATCAATGTTCTATTTTTCCTCTCCAACACACCATTTTGCTCTGGACAATATGGTGCAGTCGACTGAAAGCTTATACCAAAACTTTTGAGTAGCTTCTGCACAGCTACCCCTGTATATTCCCCTCCATTATCACTTCTAAATGTTTTTGGATAGACCCCAAAAATATTTTTGACTTCTAGAATGAATTCCTTTAGTTTAATATATACTTCATCTTTAGATTCTAACAAATAAAGTGTGGTATATCTTGAAAAATCATCAGTTAAAGTCAAATAATATTTCTTTTTACCAACAGTAGGGGTTCTCATAGGTCCACATATATCACTATGGATTATATCAAAAACTTTAAACGTCTTACTTTCTGATTTTTTAGGAAAAGATTTCCTCATTAATTTACCTTCAATACAAGTGACACATTGTTTTTTCTGACCACAATCATTTATTTTTATGCCAATAGCTAAATCTTTACTTACTATCATTTTTATATCATCCGGGCTTCTGTGACCTAAACGTCTATGCCATGTATGTATATAATTATTCATTTCCTCACACGTTTTTACAATATTTACTTTTTCTGAAAACTTGTTTAATTTATATAAACCATTACAGTATTTTCCTGTGGCTATAATAGAATTATTAATTTCTATATAATTACAATCATCAAACTTTATGTTATAACCAGCTTTTGTAATTTTAGACACCGAAAACAGATTATTGCTTAGCTCAGGTACAAATAAAACATCTTTAAATTTTAAACTTATGCATTTACCTGAAATTTCTGTTTTTACTAAAATATCACCTTTACCTTTGACTTGCATTTCCTGTCCATTTGCAACTATAATTTTATTTAACTTTGAATAGTCCAATTTAATAAATAATTCTGGATTATTTGACCTGTGACTTGTAGCCCCTGAATCAATATACCATTCTAGATTATTTTTACTGTTACCGGAAACATTGAAACAAAAAACTGAGTCAGACAACTCATCACCTTCAACAGTTACTTTGGCATGTTGCTTTCCCTTATTTCTGTCTTTCTTCATGAAAAAACAATCTTTTTTGTAGTGACCTTTTCTATGACAATAATAACATTCTATTTTTTCTTTCATCTTCTTCGAAAACTTTTTATTTGTGTTTAATCCCGTCTCTGTTGAACTGGTATCTTCTTTTCTTTTATACTCATCCATTAGTTTTCCCTTTACATATTCAAGAGTCAATTCATCATCTGGCCCAGCATCTAATGCTGTTACTAATGTGGAATAACTTTCTGGCAATCCATCTAACAATAATGCAGCTACATGGAAATCCTTAATAGTCTCACCAACTCCTCGTAGTCTTTCAACTAATTCTAGTATTTCTTTAATGTATTCATGCATTGGTTTATTTTCAAGTCTAGACTGATACAGCTTCCTCAATAAATACAACTTGTTACTTAAATTATTTCTTTCATGTACCTTTTGCAGTTCATTCCACATTTCTTTCGCATTCTTGCATTTATAAATGTGTGCTATCTGATTGTCTTCGATACTTAATGAAATTGTAGCTTGTGCTTTTTCATCTTTACATTCTTATTGGTTTTTAATAATATTACGATGTATAAATAAATATTTTTGAAACGTAACATGCATCCAGATAATAAACAAATAAATTGTAAAATTTGACAACATTGAGGTTTACTGTAAGTTGGCTTCAGTTATATTGCAACATGCCAGCTGGGTTAATCTTTTTTATTCGTCCGTCCAAGGTCAAAGTAAACCAAAGTTTCAAACAAAGGAACTTCGGAATTCATTATAATGTTAGAAACGGAATTGGTATCTAGTTGGAAAACTTAAGTTTTGTTTAAGTTTTATACGTGAAGATTAAGTGAATGTAGTTTATGTAATGAAGAAATTTTGACTGAAAATGTATAAATTTTTAAAATTTTGATTCTTATAGTAGGCATGTACAATTATTTTCCACATTTTCTACACCTTTAACTAAGTAATTTGATAAAAATACTCACGTACACACCACAATGTTTTATGTTGATGAATATGCTTTTAAGGTGTTGGCAAGTGTTTGAATATCTTTTTTAATAACAAGTATAGGCACTACACCAATATTGAAGTAGTTTATAAATAATTTATTTTTAGGTAAAGGAGCGTGATTTCTCATTTACCAAGATGGCCTCTAATAAAAAAGAATTGTATGTACTCGTAACATATTTTGTAATTTCGCTATGGTAGCTTGATCTGAACTGGGCCTGGAAATTTGTAGTGTAACGTCTGTGAATGTCAAGTTACAAAAAAAGAATTAGATTATTGAAGTAGCAACAAGAGAACCGCATCATTTATTAATAATTTATAATAATAAACATCTCAATGCAAAACTTATTTTTATTAGGCTAGTTTAGAATTTTTAAAAGTAGTCCCTAAGAAGGCAAAACCGAACCATAAGTACATTGCTGATTATTTGAAATATGGTTTTTGTGGTTACTGGCACAGATGACAACCTGCTACTTCAGTGTGTTTTATGTTTCGAAGTATTTGCTGATGAGAGTATGAAACCTTCAAAACTGTAAAGACTTTTCACAAAAAAAAACATATGTATTTCTTTCAGTACAAAGAAAAAGAATTCTTAAAGTCAAACTCAATAACGAAAACATCAATTTCTGGTGAGAAAAATAGACAAGCTACATTTGCATCTTATCGCCTATTCATGTTGATAGCTAAAAAAGGAACAGAACACTCTGTAGGTTAGAATCTGAAGTTTCATTCATTGAGAAGGAAGCAAAAAAAATCGGTCAAATTCACTATTACAGTTTAAATAAAACAAACTTTTCACTTCAACTTGATGAAAGTACTGAAGTTGCTGGCCAGGCTAATCTATTAGCCTTTGTTTTTTGTTTTCACATTACTTTCATCTTGTTTTTGACTTAAATTGACTAATAATTATAATAAATAAGCATATCCTCATTAAAAACCTATATGTTTGTCTCGAAGATTTGTTGGTACATGTCTATAGTAAATTTGTATTCAAATAAAACTAGTATTTGATATTATTTCTTTCAAACATTCTATGCTAGATAAAACAAAAACATAAATGAATACAGTTACATAGCAATGTTGCCTAGCTTATATTTTTTCATAAACATTCTCGCCAAAATTATTTTCTTGATCTTTGTTTAGATCAATTGTGGGAAATATTGTCCATTAACCAAATTTAGTGAGAACTAGAGCCACATTCTTATTGGTTTTTAATAATATTTCGATGTATAAATAAATATTTTTGAAACGTAACATGCATCCAGATAATAAACAAATAATTTGTAAAATTTGACAACATTGAGGTTTACTGTAAGTTGGCTTCAGTTATATTCAAACATGCCAGCTGGGTTAATATTTTTTATACGTCCAAGGTCAAAGTAAACCAAAGTTTCAAACAAAGGAACTTCGGAATTCATTATAATGTTAGAAACGGAATTGGTATCTAGTTGGAAAACTTACTTATGTTTAAGTTTTATACATGATAAAGTGAATGTAGTTTATGTAATGAAGTAAATTTTGACTGAAAATGTATAAATTTTTAAAATTTTGATTCTTATAGTAGGTATATACAATTATTTTTCACATTTTCTACACCTTTAACTAAGTAATTTGATAAAAATACTCACGTATACAACACAATGTTTCATGTTGATGAATATGCTTTTAAGGTGTTGGCAAGTGTTTGAATATCTTTTTTAATAACAAGTATAAGCACTACACCAATACTGGAAGTAGTTTACAAATAATTTATTTTTAGGTAAAGCAGCGTGATTTCTCATTTACCAAAATGGCCTCTAATAAAAAAGAATTGTATGTACTCTAACATATTTACTAATTTCGCTATGGTAGCTTGATCTGAACTGGGCCTGGAAATTTGTAGTGTAACGTCTGTGAATGTCAAGTTACAAAAAAAGAATTAGATTATTGAAGTAGCAACAAGAGAACAGCATCTACCCGGCTTTGAAGATTTTTGCAGTGATTCTATCATTTAGGAAATATTTTTGGAAATTTGATAAAACAGTCCCCAACAACACATTTGTTTTTAAATATTTACCTGTATATAATGATTGATATAATAGGAGCGTTTGGATGGATTCACATGGGGATCTTTAGTAGTTTTGGAGTACCTACCTTATGGAATTGCAAGATAAAGATCATTCAAATGAACTGTGGTATTTCTGCACAATAAATAAATGATAGAAAAGATCCTCGTATTGTTCTAACACATCTTACTTGTTTTATTCATATTTCTGAGGTAAGAAAATAAAATATTGAGTAATTTTTGATTGGTTTGATTTAAAGAGACTCCACCCCAATTGTGAAGAATGAGTTACTTGTAGTTTACAATGAATTGATGAAAAATGTTGCCAGTGTGTTGATATTTGTCTAAATATCAATATTTTTCTAATAAATTTACTCATAATCAAAATAATTAGTAGTTGCTCATCAATATTTGATATTAAATTATATATTTTGTTAAGTATTTTAGGTGACTTCCTTTGAAAATCTCAAACTAGTCTGAAAAAAATAAATTTAGCAATGTCATGTTTCCATCATTATTTCAAATTATTGTCTTACCAGTTTTTGAATAAGAACTTTCAAGTCACTTACCATTTCATCACTTTGTACAAATTCAACACTATATCTGCCAATGAAACTGAATAGTAATGAAGAATTTTCCTGAAAAGTCCTGTATGCATATGACTTGGTTGAGTGTAAATTTAGCTTAGCGAATACATTGTAATGCAACTTAATGGTTTATTGCACTCCATGTCAAAGGTATTTTAGAGTTGTTGATTATTGAAGAAACATGTTTGTTTGAATTGGGTGAGGTAATGCCATTTCTACTGATACATACCCACACACTTTTGTTTTATTTTTTTAGCTTCTCAACAACCAGTTGAAAGTATATTGTTATCAAGTAATTCTAATGGAAGCAAAAACGTTGAGAGAACGAAAAGGGAACAGTATTCTTTTCAAAACAAGTCCTAAACATCAAAATGTAGGCTTACAACTGTCCTATGGAAGGTATCTATTTTTTATGTATGTATTTTTTATAGATTATCTTCTAAAGCAGAAGATCAAAATTCATCATTTTCATTATTAAAATGGAGTTTATCACTCCACTCTATCATAATCCTTTTTTTTTCATGTTTAAAACTCATCGGATTGATTCCTTATCATATATAGCTGTCATAACAAATCCTGATCTCATTTTTTACATTGCTGACTTGCTGTACTATTATGACAAAAACTTTTTGTAAATTACTGACATCCAACCCAATTTTACTTAGAAAATTTTTAAATTGTTAAACAAGATATTTTCTAAAATGACTCATTTCTTCAATAATTCACTTTATTTTCTTCAATGTTTCTGATTTTCATGTCTCTTCTTATTTTAACTTATGCAAGAAGTTATAACTTCATAACTTTCACAGTATGTATTATATCTTAAATATTCATATTATTACAACAATTCATGCGTTTAAAAAAAAGTAAAGGTGGTATGCAGCTTTTGTTTTTTTATAAACATCGCTAATGATATATAATTTTTTTCGATATCTTTTTGCTAACCAGAGTTGTAATTGGACCATTTCGACGAAATTCCAAGTTGCATGATTTGCGAAATTTATCAGTGTAAAGGTGGAAACAATGTAACGGCTTTTTGTGATGGTTATTGAGCAGCTGTTCCTCTTTATTTATCGAGAACAGATATTAATACATATTTCCATAATGCAGGTATTACAGATGAATTTCTTCTAAATTTTAATGATTTATTTAATATACTTAAATCTCGTAATAGATTGGCAAAATAAATATTTTAAAAATCACTTAGCTCACGAACAAATTATTATTATTATATATTTGTAGTAATGTGAAGAGCCATGATGAGGAAAATGATGCTGAAAAGAAGTAAGAATGCTTATCGTTTGAAACGTATATGAGCATGATTTCTTTCTGGACTTGAATGGTACAATCATACATAATTTCGAATTGAATAAGTATGAAGAAGAATTGGAAAATGGAGTCGTAGATACCTTCAATAATGATCTCAAATCTGAATGGATATAATTATAGAATAAACGGTTGATTGGATTGCATAGTGACAAATTGTGAAGTGTCAAATAAGCATTAAGAAAACGAATGACAATATCTGGCTGGCGGGAGGCGCTAGTGTCTATAGAATTGAATTTAATTAGGCATCTGGCCAGCAGGGTGCGCTAGTGTCTATGGAACCGTGTTTAGTTTGGCGTTTGACCGGCAGGAGGCGCTTGTGTCTATGGAACCTTGTTTAGTTTGGCGTCTATGGAGCCGTATTTAGTTTGGTGTCAAATTGGCGGGGGCGCTAGTGTGGATAGAAATTGAACACAAAGAGAATTTTTATTTAGTTTAACTTGCGCCGCTAAGTACTTTCAGTTCGACTATTCCTCGCTAGATGGCGCTAGTTCGTGTTTTACTTTATCGTTTGGACGGCAGAGTGTATAGAATCGTGTTTAGTTTGACGTCCGGCCGGCAGAGGGCGCTAGTGTCTATAGAATCGGGTCTAGTTTGGCGTCTAACCGACAGGAGGAGCTGGTGTGTATAGAAATCGAACACAAATAGTATTTTTATCAAGATCAACTTGCAGCCGCTAGGTACTTCCAGTTTGACTATTCCTCGCCAGATGGCGTAAGTTCGTGTTTGGTTAGTTTGGCGATCGGTCAATAGAAACGTGTTTAATTTGACGTTTGGCTAGCGGGAGGCGCTAGTGTCTATGGAATCTTGTTTAGTTTGGCGTCTGGCCGGCAGAGGTCGCTGGTGTCTACAGAATCGTATTTAATTTGGCGTTTTGCTAGCGAGAGGCGCTTTTGTTTATGGAACCGTGCTTAATTTGGCGTCTGGCCGGTAGGGGGCGCTAGTAACTATAGAATCGTATTTTAGTTTGGCGATTTGTTGAAATAGATTTATATGTCTATAGAATCGTGTTTAATTTGACTTTTGGACTTTGCGGATGGTAATATTTTTTTGTTTTGTACAAAACACATAGAGACTAATGGAGAACATTGAAACAGGTGTCAGACAGTGTAAAAGTGAGTGTGGTAATAGTAGTACATGTCTTGGATTTCTCAATGTGAATATTCTTCTAGTATCTTTTAAGGACTTTTACTTTTGTGAATTGTTCATTTAACAAATTTTGGGCAGCTGTGTGTATGTCCTCATTGTCGATTCATTGTACAATCAACCAATCAATATGTATATCATAAGTTTTTACATATATTTATTGTAATTAAATAATTACCTCTATTATTCAATTCACTTTCCCCATTTTGTATTCTATAAGCATCTTCATTAGCCATTCGAAAGTATTATCTGATGTGGAATTTTCAATATTGCCAATCATTTCCTTAATGCTTCTTTGAAACTTCTCAATTTGTTACTGTGCAATCCAATCAAACGTTCTTTCCATAATTGCATCCATTCAGGTTTGAGTTCAATATTGTAGGTATCTTCGGTTCCATTTTCCATTTCTTCACACCTATACAATTCAAAATTATGTATGATTGTAACATTCAAGTTCAGTTCAAATGATAAGCATTCTCACCTCTTATTCGAACTTATTCTTAAAGTCACACTCACTAATGAAAACATCAATTTGTGGTGAGCAAAATAGACAAGCTACAATTGCATCATATCGCCTATTCATATTGACAGCTAGCTAAAAAAAGGATCAGAACACTCTCTAGGGTAGAATCTGAAGTTTCATTCACTGAAAAGAAAATAAAAAAATCGCTCAATTTCACAGTTACAGTTTTGAAAAAAAACTTTTCACATCAACTTAATGAAAGTACTGAAGTTGCTTGCTAACTTGCTGACTTTTTGCTATTCTGTGTGATCAAATGGGAAATGAGCAAAAAGCATTCCTGCTTCATTGTGAAGTACGGTGGGTCTCAAGAGGGGGCACTACTGTCTATGGAATCGTGTTTAATTTGGCGTTTGACCGGCAGGAGGCGCTAGTGTCCATAGAATAGTGTTTTAGCTTGGCGATTGGTCGACAGAGATAGATAGTGTCTATAAAATCGTGTTTAATTTGGCGTTTGGATAGCGGGAGGCGCTAGTGTGTATAGAAATTAAACACAAATAGAATTTTTATTTAGTTCAACTTGCGGCCGCTAAGTTTTGTTAAGACTCGTATAAGGGTCCTATTTACCTTTTCCACTTCTCCATTACCTCGTGGGACTTCACAAGTTGTTAACACATGTTTAATATTTTCTTCTCGACAATATGATTCGAATTTTTCAGAACGGAACGCGGATCCTCTGTCAGATATTATCCTTGACGGGCTTCCAAATATTTTATGCTAAGACAACATATCACTTCTTTCGTCGTGGTTGATTTTGTTGATTTTAGGATGAAACGTTCCTTCTTTCTTTCCTACAGGACGAGGTGATATATTTTACGCTATTTTTCAAGACAACATGTCACTTCTTTCGTCGTGGTTTATTTTGTTGGGTAAAGCCACACAAATTTGGAAAAGTCATCAACTACCACAAAAATGTACATTTTTTTTGTTGACTTCATTGGTCCTAATTGGTCGACGTGATACCTCTCTAGCGGATCTTTTTTATTCTATAATTTACAAGGTATACAGTTATTTTTAATCGTTTCTATTTTGTATTTTAGTCTTGGTATGTAAAATTCCTTGTTTACTAATTCTTCTGTTTGTTTCTTTCAAAAATTTCCTGTCTCGTGGACTTTTATTATTATTTTTTGTTCTTTGTTGTTCATGTTGTTTGGAATGACAAGTAATTTTAATCCATTATCGTATTTATACAATATATCATGCTCTAAATAAAAATCTTCATAGTCTTCTGTAGTCAATATCCTTTTTATTACCATTTGTGTACCTCGGTTCGGCCATCCTTTTTTCTCACTAGTCCAATAGGACTAGCGAAATCCGAAAAACTCGGTTTGATTATTACATCTTTTAACCATTTCTCTATCTGTCTATCTACTTCTTCTTTTTCGGATGCCGATAGTCTTCTTGGTCGCTAATAAATCGGTTCTTCGCTTTTCAGTACAATTTTCACCTCAATATTCGTTGTCTTCGCTTTGAGTGGTTTGTAGTTTTCTATTAATTTCTTCACTTCCTGCCTATTGAACCACGGAAAAGCATGTAGCGCTTAACGAGTTCTCCACGGTTCGCAGTCTTTAGAAAAACAAATGTAAAACTTTTATAACTTTGAGTTTTGCATACTTAATGTTGTGACCAATTCTACCTACAGAACTTAACGTTGTCATGATTGATTCTACGCAAAATATATAAAATTTGAAAAAAAATAGAAGAATATAACTCTTTGTCTTTCGTTTATTAAAACTTAATCCTGTACTTTTCTACTCAGAAAACAAATATGCTATATAAAAAAATATCTCGTTTTTACAGCAAAGGAAAAACCAAATTATCCTCAAAAATGTCCGTTACAATCAATACAATATAAACTTATTATTCACCTTAGCTACAGAAAATATTTTGTAATTCAGATAAACTAATTGAATTTCGATAATTCTAGTTGGTACAAATGTATTCTGCCCTTTTTTTTATACAAGTATTGTTAGAATGTATCTAAAAAAAATTTGCAGCCTTCCGCCACTGATCTCTAGTTCGTGGACTTCGAAAAATACTTCTCACATCAGGCTTCCTCCAGTTTAAACTGGCAATTTCACTTATTTCCGATTCCAGTAACCTCGAGTAGATCAGCTCGGAATATGAACAGTGTAGTCTTCTTCAAATTAGCAGATTTCTCGTAACACTTTATTTTACAATGTTCTGCTGTAGCGTACAGCTCCAAAGACCATTTTAACCACGGAAAGTCTATTAGAAGAGCAATCACAAAGTGAATGTAGTGGAAAAGCCAGTCCTTCATCAAGTGGATTTGAGGATAACTTTGTGAATGAAGAGGTAAGATGAAAATACCAATTTTTAATATAATAATTTCTAAATTTGTCTGTAGGAAAATGTTGCATCTGGTGATCTGATAGAAAAAACCAATCGCGATCAAGTAGAATATACGGATACAGAAAAAAAAATAGCAGAATAAATAATAAATGAAATTAGTGATTCTAGAACTACTGAGAATATTTACAATACTCCATCTATTAGTATAACAACCAATAATATGAGTAGTTCAATTGAATCTTCGCCAAATTGGACATTGATCTCTGATTCTTCACATTTGCAACCAGATTTTGAGAAATTAGGATAATACAATTGGATTATCTATGGAAACTCTAGTTCGAAATACACTTTGATTAGATAATGTTCGCCAAAAGCTCCAGGATTAGAATGTTCTATGACTTTGTTCAATAACCGTCGATGAGATCCGGGTATTTAAATTTCCATAGATAGTGAATATTCATATCATTAAATTTGTAATTTGGATTGTAAATAAAGTGAATTTGACTTATATTTTGGATTGATTGATGTCTTATACCTTTTTATTTTCAAACTAAAACTATTTAGATGATGTTTCTATTTGCCATTGAATAGTAGAATTTTTCAGAAAATGGGAAAGTTTTGAAATTAAGAAAAGTTACTTCACACACTGACGCTAAATATTCATAGGTTTCTTCAAGATTTTTGCCAACAAAAACCGTTTCGCAGATTGCACCTCAATTAAGCCTATTCCAATTATTAAATGGTGGTTTCATGTTGTGTCCAAAACGTATTATATAGAAGATGAAATTATAGATGCAACTGGGAGTTGTTTCGGCCAAGGGAATTTCACAGTATATCTAGCTTCAGAATTTGCGCCGAAGTAAATCGAATCGAAAAGTGGAATAGTTAAGAAAGTCCATACCAGAATTTCCAAGATTTAACTTCTTGTAGTATACAGCAACTGTCTATATCTCCGATTGAATTGAACCAGGTAAATATAGTTCAAAGTCACTGTGTAAAACAAGGTGTATAGAAATGCTCCAAGCTGTGTTGACCTTAATGAAACAACTTCCTGCACTCCCCGCTCTTCTAGAAGCTCTTGATAGTTCAACTGAAGGTAGAGGAAGTAATGAATGTGCTTTCCTGCTCTCTAGTCTCTCGTAAAAGTTTTCATTCAGTGTCTTAGTTCTGTCTGAGACACTTGGAATAACTTTACCTTCAACTCCAAGCGGAGTACATGGATGTGCACATAGCTTCTCAACTCAGATACAGAAAATTCTTTTATACGTTACATCTACAACTTTTCTTGAAATAGGGTGTCCAGTAAAAATTAAAAATCAAGTACTAGTCTCCTCTCGATTTTTCCAGGTTGGTTTTTACATTTTCCCAGTCGAAATTTCGTTAATTTACTATCACCCTTCTATTATGATGAATATTAATTTTAGAAAATGCAAGTATAATACAACAACCAAATTTTTTTAGTTTAAATAATTCTTCGCTCACTGCTGTTTTTGAGAGTCTCCAAAAATTTTCTATCTATTCTTTTTATGATACGCAACAATATTCTACCCTAAATGTTGAAATTCTTTGATTTGTGCATCGAAATTACGCGAAAAAAATTGCTATTTTCAAGTTGTTTTATTGGAATTTATTGAAAAATAAATAAAATTGATTGACTTGGACATAAGAAACATTCTCGGCTTGACAGTTGAACAATGAGTTTAGTCATATTTATGAAATTTTTGTGCCAAATGGAATTGGGCATCAAATTGACGGAAAGGGGCATAAACATGTTTGGCTCTGCGGTCAACGCTTTAAGACAATATAATTGAATTTTTCTTTGAAATTTAAGGAAAAGGCATGAAAATGATAAAATTTGGCATAATGATTTGCATAAAACTAATGGGAAAATAGGATTTTTTAACAAACTTTATTGAGAAAATTACAAATTTTTATCAAAAATTAGAACGGAAATTTGAATTCCAACAGAAAATTTTTTAAAAATCACGACACCGCCATTCAAAAGTATCTTTCTGCTATTCTCCTTATACTTCGACCTCCTTCTCTTCTTCATACTCCTCTACTTCTTATTCGTAGTCTTCGTTTGATTGGATTGCACTGTGACAAATTGACAAGTGTAAAAGGAGCATTAAGAAAACAAATGGCAATACCTATACTGACAACTCCACATCAGATAATACTTCGAATGGCTAATGAAGATGCTAATAGAAAACAAAATGGGGAAAGTGAATCGAATAATAGAGGTAAATATATAAATACAATAAATATATGTAAAAACTTATGGTATACATGTTGATTGGTTGATTGTACAATGAATCGAAACTGAGGTCATTCAGACAGCTGACGAAAATTTGTTGATTGAACATATTACAAAAGTAAAAGTCCTTAAAAGATACTATGAAGATAAGAAGAATATTCACATTGAGAAATCCAAGACATGTACTACTATTACCACACTTACTATTACACTGTCTGACGCCTGTTTCGATGTTCTCCGTTAGTCTCTATTGTTTTGTACAAAACAAAAAAATATTACCGAGTATAATTTCATTTAAGATAGTCAGTTGATTGAATTAGTAAACTCATTCTGGCATTGAACAAAATATGTACTTTAATCCATTTGGACTATTTCTTGAAAGAAAGACTACTATTACTCAGATTGAATTAGAACAACTTCCAAATTCAGTGGTAAGTTCAATAATTACTCATCTTTTACTGGATACTGTGGACAATTTGAATCTTGGTATCTCTTAAATAAATCCCAACAAATCATATGATTTTATATAAAACCCCGTAGTTATGAAAAAACTACTTTCGAGTAGATAAACTCAAATATTTGAGATCACTAAAATCCTTTTCGTAGAAAATATGTATTGTTTTAATTTTTGTTTCCGCTCTAACTCCTTCATCATTTCCAAGTCGAACAACATTACTAACTAATTAAACAATACGATAGGATCGGGAAATATAAAAAGCTTTTCTTAGATGATGAGATGTTTAAAAAATGTTTTTAAAGAATTTGAATTTTATCTGTCCCCACTTTCATGAATAAATTCAAGGCATTTTTTTTGTAAATTAGTTTTTCCTTGTCCTTGCAAATTGAAGTACCCAATAGGTCCATGTATTCATGTTTGTTTCCTGTTTGTATTTTTTATTGGAACCTCAATATCAGTGACATTATTAGAACATTTTTCTTATTGGTTATAAGAGAGTCTCACTCTTGGAAGCACTTACAGTTTCGGATGATTGTAATAATTCAATTTAGGAAAATTTAGATTAAGCGTCTCTTTCATGCATTGTTGTAAAATACAGAATATTCAATAAATATGCACGAATATGATTTACACAAGCTAAATGCTTTTAAGACGTTGGCAATATCTAATACTAATGAATGAATCACCTCTTCCCAAATAGTAATTAAAAAGCCAGATCGATGAGTCCATCACTTTTTGATTTTCCCACCTGCCAACTGAAACGGCAACACTGTACATGTCAAAATACAGTGTTGCTTTATTACTATATCTATACACCAAAAAATTGCTAACAATAATTTATTCAAACTGCTTAAGTTATTTAAACAACTTTTTTTATAAACATTAAATATATTGATTAAATCTGAATTAACTAACTGTCAAAAAAGACCTCTCGCGTGAAGAACAGCAATGCCACGGAGGTAAACGTATCAATAGTTTTGGAGCTCAACAAGATTTGAAATTTTTATAAAAAAATTCATGTATATCTTACATGAATGAATAATCTACATACCTTCAATTTCAAACACATATATAAACATTTTTCTTCAAAACAATTAGAAAACACAATTAAGATTTTTATTTCAACAAAGGGTTTGTGATAACCTTTTCAGAATGTAAATAAATGATTCTGTTAATGTAAAACGGTCGGTTAAACTTACATTCTGGTCCACATTTCTTAGAAGCACATTTTAAGCATTCTCCAAAGCAACCATGGCATCTTAAATTCAAGCAGTTACAAAGATCCATTTCTGATTTATTTTCATAAGATGTTGACGGCATTGCTGCATCAAACGGGATTGATGTTCTTCGTGGAAGAATATCGTTATTTTTCTTCAATTTGTACACTACTTGCGGAACCATATCGAAATGGTTTTTTTCATTTACTTCAATCTGTGACTTATACTGATTCATCATTCATTTATATCAGTTTGTGGATAATTTTGACTGGATGCTGTAGGTCTGACGGATTTAAATCGGATTAATCTTTTTCTTGAAAGCATCTTGTAAGATTTTCAGTTTGTGGTTTTGTTGTAAGTGGGTGTAGATATGGAGGGCTAACGTTTTAATGCAGTTCTCTGACTCCTCTGGATAATAGCGGGATTGCGGAATTATACCGAGGCATCTTAACTAGACATAATACGGTATTAAATTGGATTTATGTTCCTAGTTGAAGGTTATCGTTGTATTTCCCAATCTGCACAATAGTCTTTTCTCTATGAATGTTGTTAGACTGGTAGCTTCGAATCGAAATGGTTTTTCTTCATTTATTTCAGTTGCTGTCTCATTTTTACACGATTTTTGTAAACTTGTGGTTTAACAGTAAAACTCAATGTTGTCAAATATTTATTTATAAATCGTAA
Source organism: Diorhabda sublineata (assembly GCF_026230105.1). Classification (NCBI taxonomy): domain Eukaryota; kingdom Metazoa; phylum Arthropoda; class Insecta; order Coleoptera; family Chrysomelidae; genus Diorhabda; species Diorhabda sublineata. The sequence continues at coordinate 3,208,259 of NC_079486.1, forward strand.
TATAATTAAAATCATTATGATCTGGCTTCAGTTCTCACTAAATTTGGTTAATGGGCAATATTTTCCACAATTAATCTAAACAAAAATAATTTCAAGACCAAGAAAATAATTTTGTTTTCGGGCAAAAAGTTATGTTAAATTTGGGGTTAATAAGCCGGGTACTTCTTGGCAGTGTTTAGGTTCAACATCTGAAAGGTATTTATTGTCTGTTGGAAAAATGTTGTTAATGCATACTTATTGCAGATTTTGTAGTTTACATCAGTCTGAAAGATTCGATTTATCCAAATTTTTAGAAATTTAATTATTTCACTCACCTGAAACTTCTTCTTCTGCTTCTGAAAGTATGAATATTTCTTGTAACCAACAAGAAAAATGTTCTTATAATGTTATTGGTATCAAGGTTCCAACAAAATTAGAAACTTTGCAGGAAATCTCAGAAGTTCTGATTTTGATACACTGATGAAGGCCAAGAAAAAATATGAGTATTCTGAAAAATAGAGTGGTTCTTCAAAGAAAATCTCTCTTTAAATTAAATTCGAAATCTGTGAAAAAATAGGTTTTAAGGAAATTATTGATAAATTTGCCACTCAGAAAGCAAGAAAGATTATTTTATAATTAGGTGATTATAATGATTAGGTACCTAGTCTGTAAACTGTAGAACAACTGATTGATATACATACTTTTCGTTGAGTATTGAGTTGGTACTTTTTTATGCAAAGGTGATAATATTGTATGTTTTTTATTTTGATAAAGTATTTTGTTGATATTATATAAGCTGGCCAAAAAAATAATGTTTTCAAATTTTATTTGCATTTTTACTCATGAATCACTTCTTCACAACGATTGTGATGTAGTAATACGATAAAAATACGTGACTATCTGATGTATTTTTCCCTAAAAACTCAAAAATAAAAAAACTGCAGCATAACAATAAATTTAAAGGCATTTGACCTTGAACAGAAAAAGAATTTAGCCAGCGGCGGTTGATAATATAGTGAAGATTGTAAATTTCATTAAGTCGCAGCCTAAGCAATACCGACTTTTTGCCATTCTGTGCGATGAAATGAGTGAAAGTGCTGTCAAGATTGTTTGGGCTTGTTCATGAAATATGATTGTTTTTGTTGTAAAATTACGCGATGGGGCATAATTTTATCTTCTTTATTTCCTTATTTCTTGTTCTTTCTTTCTTCATTTTACACTTTTGACTTTTCTGTTTCTTGTTTTTTGTTTTCAGCATCATTTTCCTAATCATGGCTCTTCTTCACATTACTTTCAAATTGTTTTTGACTACTGCTTTCCTCATAATAATATTATAAGTCAAAATATATATTATTCTAGTATCCTATTCTGTAGAGTTTTGTAAGTAACTAATTTAACCATATGACTGGAATGGGGAAATATAAAAAGCTTTACTAAAAATTGAAACTAAGACTAATATATCACTTGAACAATATCTAAACACTCAAAAATATTTCACTCCAACAAATCTATTCAAAATGCTTTTTTAGTATTTAGTAAACAAAGGCAGCCATTTTGCTTGGCTTATATATTTTCATAAACTTTTTCATCAAAATTAGTTTCTTGTTCTTGAAAATATTTTTATTTAGGAAAATAACGATAAACCTCCAAGGAAAAAATCATGTCTAGTTAAGACGTATCAGTATAATTCCGCAATACCGTCAATATCCAGTGGAGTCAGAGCACTGAATGAAAACGTTAGCCCTCCAAAAAAGAAGAAAGTAAGATTTGATCTCGAAAATATATGTATATTCACTTACAACAAAACCACAAACTGAAAAATCTTACAAGATGCTTTCAAGAAAAACATTAATCCGATTTAAATCCTTCAGACCTACAGCATCCAGTCAAAATTCTCCACAAACTGATATAAATAGAGAAAGATCATGGCGACTTGATTCCGCAAGTCTACCGACATCGAATCTGTATAAGATACCGATTGAAATAAATGAAAAAAACCATTTCGATATGGTTCCGCAAGCCTATTACCATTCAGAGACAGTAGTGTACAAATTGAAGAAAAATAACGATATTGCCGTCAACATCTTATGAAAATAAATCAAAAATGGGTCTTTGTAACTGCTTGAATTTAAGATGCCATGGTTGCTTTGGAGAATGCTTAAAATGTGCTTCTAAGAAATGTGGACCAGAATGTAAGTTTAACCGACCGTTTTACATTAACAGAATCATTTATTTACATTCTGAAAATGTTATCACAAACCCTTTGTTGAAATAAAAATCTTAATTGTGTTTTCTAATTGTTTTGAAGAAAAATGTTTATATATGTGTTTGAAATTGAAGGTATGTAGATTATTCATTCATATAAGATATACATGAATTTTTTTATAAAAATTTCAAACCTCGTTGAGCTCCAAAACTATTGATACGTTTACCTCCGTGTCCTTGCTGTTAATAAAAAAAGTTGTTTAAATAACTTAAGCAGATTGAATAAATTATTGTTAGTAATTTTTTCGTGTATAGATATAGTAATAATAGTAATAAAACAACACTGCCTATTGACATGTGCAGTGTTGCCGTTTCAGTTGGGAGGCGGGAAACTCAAACAAGAAAAGCCTTTTACATTAGCCTACAGAATGTTGTTATTGAGTAGAGAGTGAGTTTACTAATTCAATCAACTGATGATCTTGAATCAAATTATACTCGGTAATATTTTTTTGTTTTGTACAAAACACATAGAGACTAATGGAGAACATTGAAACAGGTGTCAGACAGTGTAAAAGTGAGTGTGGTAATAGTAGTACATGTCTTGGATTTCTCAATGTGAATATTCTTCTTGTATCTTTTAAGGACTTTTACTTTTGTGAATTGTTCATTTAACAAATTTTGGGCAGCTGTGTGTATGTCCTCAGTGTCGATTCATTGTACAATCAACCAATCAATATGTATATCATAAGTTTTTACATATATTTATTGTAATTAAATAATTACCTCTATTATTCAATTCACTTTCCCCATTTTGTATTCTATAAGCATCTTCATTAGCCATTCGAAAGTATTATCTGATGTGGAATTTTCAATATTGCCAATCATTTCCTTAATGCTTCTTTGAAACTTCTCAATTTGTTACTGTGCAATCCAATCAAACGTTCTTTCCATAATTGCATCCATTCAGGTTTGAGTTTAATATTGTAGGTATCTTCGGTTCCATTTTCCATTTCTTCACACCTATACAATTCGAAATTATGTATGATTGTAACATTCAAGTTCAGTTCAAATGATAAGCATTCTCACCTCTTATTCGAACTTATTCTTAAAGTCACACTCACTAATGAAAACATCAATTTGTGGTGAGCAAAATAGACAAGCTACAATTGCATCATATCGCCTATTCATATTGACAGCTAGCTAAAAAAGGATCAGAACACTCTTTAGGGTAGAATCTGAAGTTTCATTCACTGAAAAGAAAATAAAAAAATCGCTCAATTTCACAGTTACAGTTTTGAAAAAAAACTTTTCACATCAACTTAATGAAAGTACTGAAGTTGCTTGCTAACTTGCTGACTTTTTGCTATTCTGTGTGATCAAATGGGAAATGAGCAAAAAGAATTCCTGCTTCATTGTGAAGTACGGTGGGTCTCAAGAGGTAAAGTGCTGTCAAGATTGTTCAAGCTTCTTAAGGAAATAATATTGTTTTTGTTGGAAAATCACAATAGGTCAGAAATTTTTCTTTTTGATTTCCTTATTTCCTGTTCCTTGTTCTCCTCAATATTATTTTACACTTCTCACTTTACTGTTATTTGTTCTTTGTTTTCAACATCATTTTCCTCATCGTGGCTCTTCTTCACATTACTTTCATCTTGTTTTTGACTTCTGGTTTCTTCATTATCTTTTAATATACTAGTTATTATTTTCATATCATGTATTTCAATTTTATTCCAGAGCCGATATCCTTTCGAGTATCTTCGCCAAATCCTCGCCTCTGAGCCAAATACACTTAGATTTCTTAGTGTCCAAGGTTTACCCTCAATCCAATTTTCCATTAAGTTATGGGAAGTTTGTTGGAGTATAATCAAGAATAGTACCTCATTTTTTCATATATTCTTTCATTCGTTTACTCGTATATTCTCCATTATTTCCTATCTTACTTAATGAACTTTTGTATCAAATTTAGTTTCAACCATTTTTAAATTTTCAAATATAACATTCTGAAGAAAGCATTCATCAAAATGTTTGTTTCCAATACCTTTTACGCTTATGTCACGTTTTGTAGATTTCATCATGCTTTGATCTTCTAGTTTTTTAAATGTGTACTCATCGCCTCTCATTGTGGTTATTATTATCACTTATGAATACAGATATATTGAATGTCATTTCTCTTATAGATATAGCTGAAAAAATTTTTAGTGACCTTACCTTTTAATTGTTCTGTATCTCCTTCATACAGCTTAGACAATTTTTCAAATATTTCATCATTTACCAGTACAGCTCATAATATGTGTTATGTATGTATGTACTAATGTATGTTTTTATATATTCATAATCATGAATACTACTCGGTACCTATGCGGTTTATAACCAAGTCCATAATTCTATATGCTTTTAAAGTTATTCCATTTATGTTACAGTTTCCAGAAAAGTTTTTTGTTCTAATGAATTTTCGTTTTTAGTTTCGTAATCCGAATTATTTATTTATACAGTGAAAAGTCTCGGACCTATAACTTGTTGTTTTTAGTATTATTAGAATAAAAATATCCTTTTTATTGTTATAACTTAATATAAAGACAGATATGCAATAACCTAAACTGTCTAATATCACTAGGAGCCAACTTCACAGCGTACTAGCATGTTGCCATTTTAACTTTCAACACAAAAAATATTCTATGCAACGTTGTAAAATATTATTTTTGTTATAATACGTTGTCTAACATATACTGTAATAACATTGTATAAAGAATATCCTTTATACAATGGTTATACTATTATTACTCATATAGGTAAGACTCCTATATGGACAGTTGGTATTACATATATGTCTACATATTTTCATTTTATTTGTTTCAGATAGTTAAATCATCGTAATTATAGCGGTTTTATTTCGTGATGTACAACGCGAAAAATCGTTTTTTTCTTAAATATACGTAAAGATATCATCAATTGATGATTTCGATTGGTTAACGAGATAAACATTTCAAAGTGCTTAAATTTCAAAAGTCAATAATTGTCAAAAATATTTTTTTAAGTGAATGAAAGTAAGACGGTTAATAAGTGTTATTTGTATATTAAAATTGTAGAAGTTTTAAAATGCCGTCGACTTTGAGTAAAGAAACCAATTTGTATTACAAAAATTTGGTAGTGACAAAATTCAATAACTGGTTGAAAATGGTTAAGGAGAAGAAAAAACAAACTTATCAAAACCAAAACTCAACGGTATCGCTCCAAGCTCCAAAGGAGGAAAAAGATGCTAACGATACGAAGATTATCGTGACTCCTGCAGATAAGTTCGATGCATCACCACCAATGAACTGTAGCGACGCCAATTCCAAGGAAGTTCTAAACAGAAAAGATGCGAAAGAGGAGGAACATATGGATTTTTTGAACGAGAGCTTCTACGAGAAAATGAGATTACTTCAAGAATTCAGAAACGTCGGTCTCTACGTGTATTGCGACTCTTGCGATAAGTATAGATACCTGCCCGACGTGAAAGATCCCCTGGATCTACCTGACAAATGGTATTGTTGGATGAATCCAGATGGGAGGTATAATAGCATCGTCTGGGCGAAAATCGAAGGTTATCCATGGTGGCCGGCTATGGTGGAAGATGATCCGGAAATCGAGAATTATTTTTGCTTGAAAGATTCCTTAGAACCGGTAAGTCTAATATTTCTCTTGGTCACTTTCATTAGGTTAGTGTTGTAAGTACCATTTTTTTAGTTCATGTCACGTACATGTATACAGGGTATACAGGGTGATTTGTTTACTTATTCCAATATTTCATTTGGAGTGGAAATCGAAATAAATTTCAAGTTACCTTAAATAGAGTGCGATTCTTTTTATCAACTGAAAGTGGAGAGTGGGAAATTTGTAAACTCGTATTTTATTTTTTTTTAATTTGTAAATTTTGATGGCCATATACAGGGTGATTAATCGACTTTTTTTCGTAATATATTTCGATAAAATTCTTGAAACGACACAAGGTATTGGATCTATGGAGTTAGTCACACTGTGTATTGACGGATAACGATTATTTTCAGACGCACTACCACGTGACATTTTTCGATTCCGACGCGGTGACTAGATCTTGGGTGAAGGCCGAAAATTTGAAACCGTTCTTGAAAAATATCGACGATAACCTTGTGCTGAACGATAAATTCAATAAACTCAAACTCAGGATGGACGTAGCCGTCAAACAGGCTAAAGAAGCCGTCGAAATGAAGCTGCTCGACAGACTGAAAAAGTACAGCTTCATATATAGATATGCGAAATCTTCGAGAAACACGAAGCGACAGAGATACGCGAGTGAGGATGGCGGCGGTAAACAAAAGAAACGCGCGAACTTGGGTGATGAGACGGAATCTTCGGCGGAAGACTACGAAGAAGAAGAAGAAGAGGAGCAAGAAGTAGAGGAGGATGAAGAAGAGAAGGAGGATGAAATATGAGGAGAATAGCAGAAAGATACTTTTGAGTGATGGTGTCGTGATTTGAAGGAAAAATGTTCGTTCTAATTTTTGATAAAAATTTGTTAATTTTCTCAATAAAGTTTGTTATAAAATCATTTTTTTTTATTAATTTTATGCAAATCATTTTTTATGCCTAATTTCAACAGTTTCAGCCTTATCCTTAAATAAAAAAATAAAATTCACATATAACAGGGGAAACAAATAGAGAAAAAATCGATATTTATTAGAGTAGTCTGGGATACAGTTCTCACTCACCTCATCAACATTTCAGAAGGAGCTGTTATTATACCGATACTCAATCGGTTCATCCTATACATGCCTCTATGGTTGGTAATAGTTTGAATGACACTGCCCCGCTGGTATACTTTCGAAAGCAAATATGCTTAATATGGATCTAGCTTGAAAAAGTATGTGGGACACTCCAATCGGGTTTCGGAATAACCACCACAGGGGAGCCCAAGTCGATAGTGACAACAATTTCAAGCTGCTCATACAATAAAGGAGTGAACAGTATAAAATAGAACAACAATGAAATTGTATTAAAACATACATATAAAATAAACGAAGTAAAGCTAAATCCTAAAATATACACAGATCTTCTTTGAAATAAACAAATTTAGTTCTGTTTAGAGGTTGAGTAAATACAAAAAGATTATTATTATCTTTGGAATTTACATAATCTAAATATAACTCATTAAATACAGGGTGATTTTATATTCGACCGACAATGCTTTACCACAGAGAGATCTCAATAAATGATTCATTTTGATATAGGAATGTGAATCCTTACGTGGCCTAGTTGTTGAGACTGGAACATATTTTGTTTTAAATTGTCTGAATATTTTTAGTTGAAAAACTAATAACTTTTATGGAACTAAAACGATCTTTCTTTTTTCTTAATTTCAAAACTTTCCCATTTTCTGAACAATTCTCTTGTTCATTGGCAAACAGAAACATCATCTAAATAGTTTTAGTTTGAAAATAACAAAGTATAAGACATCAATCAATACAAAATATAAGTCAAAGTTTTAAAATTTCTATACAAAATCTGTTGTAAAAAATTACTGAGCGTAACCCAGCAATTAAGTTGGCAAGGATGATTATGATGTCAAAAAAAAAAATGATTACTTTTCAGATTCAAGTCATTTTGTGTAGTTTTACTTCTAATATAATAAAAGTATAGAAGAACCTGTATAAATTTCTTTTATTTATACTATAGAAGAAACGAAAATTACAACAGGTTATGGGCCCAGGCCAGATTTAATAAGCTTCAGTGAATTTCAAAGTAAAGTATAAAAGCTAACCTAAAAAATAAGGCGTGCCGGCTTGGCTTGTAAAGCAAATTAAAAGCAGAAATGGAATCTGAAAGTGTAAAGTTTACTTTCGCCAGATTAGACAACAACAATTATCAAAATTGGAAATTTAGAATTAAAATGTTGCTTACACGAGAAGGAAATTGGTCTGTTGTAGAAGAGGCAATACCAAATGAACCATCTGTTGAATGGAAACGTAAAGATGAAAAAGCACAATCTACAATTTCATTAAGTATCGAAGACAATCAGATAGCACACATTTATAAATGCAAGAATGCGAAAGAAATGTGGAATGAACTGCAAAAGGTACATGAAAGAAATAATTTAAGTAACAAGTTGTATTTATTGAAGAAGCTGTATCAGTCTAGACTTGAAAATAAACCAATGCATGAATACATTAAAGAAATACTAGAATTAGTTGAAAGACTACGAGGAGTTGGTGAGACTATTAAGGATTTCCATGTAGCTGCATTATTGTTAGATGGATTGCCAGAAAGTTATTCCACATTAGTAACAGCATTAGATGCTGGGCCAGATGATGAATTGACTCTTGAATATGTAAAGGGAAAACTAATGGATGAGTATAAAAGAAAAGAAGATACCAGTTCAACAGAGACGGCATTAAACACAAATAAAAAGTTTTCGAAGAAGATGAAAGAAAAAATAGAATGTCATTATTGTCATAGAAAAGGTCACTACAAAAAAGATTGTTTTTTCATGAAGAAAGACAGAAATAAGGGAAAGCAACATGCCAAAGTAACTGTTGAAGGTGATGAGTTGTCTGACTCAGTTTTTTGTTTCAATGTTTCCGGTAACAGTAAAAATAATCTAGAATGGTATATTGATTCAGGGGCTACAAGTCACAGGTCAAATAATCCAGAATTATTTATTAAATTGGACTATTCAAAGTTAAATAAAATTATAGTTGCAAATGGACAGGAAATGCAAGTCAAAGGTAAAGGTGATATTTTAGTAAAAACAGAAATTTCAGGTAAATGCATAAGTTTAAAATTTAAAGATGTTTTATTTGTACCTGAGCTAAGCAATAATCTGTTTTCGGTGTCTAAAATTACAAAAGCTGGTTATAACATAAAGTTTGATGATTGTAATTATATAGAAATTAATAATTCTATTATAGCCACAGGAAAATACTGTAATGGTTTATATAAATTAAACAAGTTTTCAGAAAAAGTAAATATTGTAAAAACGTGTGAGGAAATGAATAATTATATACATACATGGCATAGACGTTTAGGTCACAGAAGCCCGGATGATATAAAAATGATAGTAAGTAAAGATTTAGCTATTGGCATAAAAATAAATGATTGTGGTCAGAAAAAACAATGTGTCACTTGTATTGAAGGTAAATTAATGAGGAAATCTTTTCCTAAAAAATCAGGAAGTAAGACGTTTAAAGTTCTTGATTTAATCCATAGTGATATATGTGGACCTATGAGAACCCCTACTGTTGATAAAAAGAAATATTTTTTGACTTTAACCGATGATTTTTCAAGATATACCACACTTTATTTGTTAGAATCTAAAGATGAAGTATATATTAAACTAAAGGAATTCATTCTAGAAGTCAAAAATATTTTTGGGGTCTATCCAAAAACATTTAGAAGTGATAATGGAGGGGAATATACAGGGGTTGCTGTGCAGAAGCTACTCAAAAGTTTTGGTATAAGCTTTCAGTCGACTGCACCATATTGTCCAGAGCAAAATGGTGTGTCGGAGAGGAAAAATAGAACATTGATGGAATCGGCAAGGTGTATGTTATTAGATGCTAATTTACCCCATAAATATTGGGGGGAAGCAGTAACAACTGCTAACTACATTTCTAATAGACTACATACTAAAAGTAAAGAAAAGACACCTTATGAGTTATGGGTCGGAAAGAAACCTGATTTATCATATTTCATTACATTTGGTTCTCAGGCTTTTGTTTACATTCCAAAAGAAAAAAGATCTAAACTAGAGAAAAGAGCAAAAATAGGTATTATAGTGGGATACAGTGAAAATAGTAAAGCTTATAGAATTCTAGATACAGATACAGATAAAATTATTATAAGTCGTAATGTAAAATTTAATGAATTTCTGAATCAACCTTTCAAAAATATAAATAATTGTAAGGCTGAAACTAGCAACTCAGATCCTGATTCAGCAATTACTGTTGACCTACAAACAAAAACTAAACCTGGAGTGGATGATTGTGACATAAATGAAGAAGGTGGAGGATCAAATAATAATATCAATGAAGAAGAAAATGAAATTCCAGAAGAAACTGGAGGTGAAAACTTTGAGGAAATTAATGATCAAGAAATTGTAACCAGATCAGGAAGGGTGTCAAAGAAAAGAAATTATAAAGGTTACATTTCATACAATGTGATGAATAAGGAAACTTATAATGAAAAGCAAGATCCAAAGACCGTAGATGAAGCGATGTCAAGAAGTGACAGAAGAAAATGGGAAAAAGCAATGGAACGAGAGTACGAATCATTAATGAAAAATGAGGCATGTATTTTAGTAGACCGTCCATCAAACAAAAATGTTGTGCAAAATAAGTGGGTGTTTTGTTTAAAAAGGAATTCAAATAATGAAATACGATATAATGCACGGCTAGTTGCAAAGGGTTTCACACAAACCTTTGGTATAGATTATTTTGAAACTTTTTCACCTGTAGTTAGATACTCTACAATAAGAATATTGTTTGCTTTATCTGTAGAATTAAGTTTAGATATTGACCACTTAGACGTAGAAACTGCATTTTTAAACGGAAACTTGGATGAAGAAATTTACATGGTGCAACCTGAGGGGTTTATTCTAAAAAATAATGAAAATAAAGTATGTTTATTAAAAAAGGCTATATATGGATTAAAACAATCCTCCAGAATTTGGAATATTAAAGTAAAAAATGTCTTAAAAGACTTAGGTTTTCAGCAATCAAGTTTTGAACCATGTATATTTTTCCAAAACAAGGACAAATTTATAATTCTAGTGGCCTTTTATGTTGATGATTTTTTAATTTGTTCAAATTCCTCAGTTTTTAAAACCAACCTCAATCAGGAATTGTCAAAACAATTTAAAATTAAAGACTTGGGGCCAATCAAATATTTTTTAGGTTTAAATATTGATTTTGACAAACAAAACAATTTGATTAAAGTTAATCAGAGGAACTATATTTTAGAATTATTAGAGCGTTTCAAGTTAGGTGATGCTAAAACTGTTTTGACTCCTATTGAAGTCGGTTTAAAATTGAAGCCATATTTGTTAGTGGTTTTTTAAATGAGTTTTGTGAGACTAAGCCCGTAATTCTTTTCAATGACAGCCAAAGTGCACAAAAATTGTTAAAAAACCCTGTTTACCATAACAGAACTAAACATATAGACACTAAGTACCATTTTGTAAGGGAAGTAATTGAAAAAAATTTGGTTGAAATTAAATACATGCCTACTGAAAAAATGGTAGCAGATCTTTTAACAAAAGGGCTGCATAATCCCAAGCATATTTTTTGTACTAAAAATATTGGTCAAAATTAATTGCTGGTTTAAGGGGTAGTGTTGTAAAAAATTACTGAACGTAACCCAGCAATTAAGTTGGCAAGGATGATTATTATGTCAAGAAAAGATAAAAAAAAATGGTTACTTTCAGATTCAAGTCATTTTGTGTAGTTTTACTTCTAATATAATAAAAGTATAGAAGAACCTGTATAAATTTCTTTTATTTATACTATAGAAGAAACGAATATTACAACAAAATCTGTCACACTGGAATTTTCTAGAAAACCAAAATAACTTCACAATTTTCAATAATTCTTTTGATTTAGTTACATATTCACTGACTTTTCCAAATTTGTGTGGCTTTACCCAACAAAATAAACCACGACGAAAGAAGTGACATGTTGTCTTGAAAAATAGCGTAAAATATATCACCTCGTCCTGTAGGAAAGAAAGAAGGAACGTTTCATCCTAAAATCAACAAAATCAACCACGACGAAAGAAGTGATATGTTGTCTTAGCATAAAATATTTGGAAGCCCGTCAAGGATAATATCTGACAGATGATCCGCGTTCCGTTCTGAAAAATTCGAATCATATTGTCGAGAAGAAAATATTAAACATGTATTAACAACTTGTGAAGTCCCACGAGGTAATGGAGAAGTGGAAAGGGTAAATAGGACCCTTATACCAGTCTTAACAAAACTTAGCGGCCGCAAGTTGAACTAAATAAAAATTCTATTTGTGTTTAATTTCTATACACACTAGCGCCTCCCACTATCCAAACGCCAAATTAAACACGATTCTATAGACACTATCTATCTCTGTCGACCAATCGCCAAGCTAAAACACTATTCTATGGACACTAGCGCCTCCTGCCGGTCAAACGCCAAATTAAACACGATTCCATAGACAGTAGCGCCCCCAGCGAGTCAAACGCCAAACTAAACAAATTCCCATAGACATTGGCGCCTCCCGCTAGCCAAAAGTCAAATTAAACACGATTCTATAGACATATAAATCTATTTCAACAAATCGCCAAAATAAAACACGATTCTATAGACACTAGCGCCCCCTACCGGCCAGACGCCAAATTAAACACGGTTCCATAAACAAAAACGCCTCTCGCTAGCAAAACGCCAAATTAAATACGATTCTGTAGACACCAGCAGCCTCTGCCGGCCAGTCGCCAAACTAAACAAGATTCCATAGACACTAGCGCCTCCCGCTAGCCAAACGTCAAACTAAACACGATTCTATTGACCGATCGCCAAACTAACTAAACACGAACTTACGCCGTCTGGCGAGGAATAGTCAAACTGGAAGTACCTAGCGGCTGCAAGTTGATCTTGATAAAAATACTATTTGTGTTTGATTTCTATACACACCAGCTCCTCCTGCCGGTCAGACGCCAAACTAGACTCGATTCTATAGACACTAGCGCCCTCTGCCGGCCGGACGTCAAACTAAACACGATTCTATACACACTACTACAAATATATAATAATAATAATTTGTTCTAGAGCTAAGTGGTTTTTAAAATATTTATTTTGCCAATCTATTACGAAATTTAAGTATATTAAATAAATCATTAAAATTTAGAAGAAATTCATCTGTAGTACCTGCATTATGGAAATATGTATTAATATCTGTTCTCGATAAATAAAGAGGAAAAGCTGCTCAATAACCATTACAAAAAGCCGTTACATTGTATCCTCCTTTACACTGATAAATTTCGCAAATCATGCAACTTGGAATTTCGTCGAAATGGTCCAATTACAAAAAGATATCGAAAAAAGTTATATATCATTAGAAAATCTGCACTCTAGCGATGTTTATAAAAAACAAAAGCTTCCTACCACCTTTACTTTTTTTTAAACGCATGAATTTTTGTAATAATATGAATATTTAAGATATAATACATACTGTGAAAGTTATGAAGTTATAACTTCTTGCATGAGTTAAAATAAGAAGAGACATGAAAATCAGGAAAATGAAGAAAATAAAGTGAATTATTGAAGAAATGAGTCGCTTTAGAAAATATCTTGTTTAACAATTCAACAATTTTCTAAGTAAAATTGGGTTGGATGTCAGTAATTTACAAAAAGTTTTTGTCATAATAGTACAGCAAGTCAGCAATGTAAAAAATGAGATCAGGAGTTATTATGACAGCTATATATGATAAGGGATCAATCTGATGAGTTTTAAACACGAAAAAAAAAAGGATTATGATAGAGTGGAGTGATAAACTCCATTTTAATAATGAAAATGATGAATTTTGATCTTCTGCTTTAGAAGATAATCTATAAAAAATACATCGGGTGAAAAAGAAGACATGTACCAACAAAATTAAAAGGAGTAACAAAAAGAGGCATATTCAAAATTATACTTATCTACAATTATTCTATATATCTCGTAACAGTAAAGGATGACAGAGAGTTGAAAAGCTAAGAACAAACATTTAGAAATGTGGTCCCCTCAAAATTCTTTATACATATAATTAATATAAAATAGATACCTTCCACAGGACAGCTGTAAGCCTACATTTTGATGTTTAGGACTTGTTTTGAAAAGAATACTGTTCCCTTTTCGTTCTCTCAACGTTTTTGCTTCCATTAGAATGACTTGATAACAATATACTTTCAACTGGTTGTTGAGAAGCTAAAAAAACAAAACAAAAGTGTGTGGGTATGTATCAGTAGAAATGGCATTACCTCACCCAATTCAAACAAACATGTTTCTTCAATATTCAACAACTCTAAAATACCTTAGACATGGAGTGCAGTAAACCATTAAGTTGCATTACAATGTATTCCCTAAGCTAAATTTACACTCAACCAAGTCATATGCATACAGGACTTTTCAGGAAAATTCTTCATTACTCATTCAGTTTCATTGGCAGATATAGTGTTGAATTTGTACAAAGTGATGAAATGGGAAGTGACTTGAAAGTTCTTATTCAAAAACTGGTAAAGACAATAATTTGATGGAAACATGACATTGCTAAGGTTATTTTTTTTCAGACTAGTTTGAGATTTTCAAAGGAAGTCACCTAAAATACTTAACAAAATATATGATTTAATATCAAATATTGATGAGCAACTACTAATTATTTTGATTAAGAGTAAATTTATTAGAAAAATATTAATATTTAGACAAATATCAACTCACTGGCAACATTTTTCAACAATTCATTGTAAACTACAAGTTACTTATTCTTCACAATTGGGGTGGAGTCTCTTTAAATCAAACCAATCAAAAATTACTCAATATTTTATTTTCTTACCTCAGAAATATGAATAAAACATGTAAGATGTGTCAGAACAATACGAGGATCTTTTCTATCATTTATTTATTGTGCAGAAATACCACAGTTCATTTGAATGATCTTTATCTTGCAATTCCATAAGGTAGGTACTCCAAAACTACTAAAGATCCCCATGTGAATCCATCCAAACGCTCCTATTATATCAATCATTATATACAGGTAAATATTTAAAAAAAATGTGTTGTTGGGGACTGTTTTATCAAATTTCCAAAAATATTTCCTAAATGATAGAATCACTGCAAAAATCTTCAAAGCCGGGTAGATGCTGTTCTCTTGTTGCTACTTCAATAATATAATTCTTTTTTTGTAACTTGACATTCACAGACGTTACACTACAAATTTCCAGGCCCAGTTCAGATCAAGCTACCATAGCGAAATTAGTAAATATGTTAGAGTACATACAATTCTTTTTTATTAGAGGCCATTTTGGTAAATGAGAAATCACGCTGCTTTACCTAAAAATAAATTATTTGTAAACTACTTCCAGTATTGGTGTAGTGCTTATACTTGTTATTAAAAAAGATATTCAAACACTTGCCAACACCTTAAAAGCATATTCATCAACATGAAACATTGTGTTGTATACGTGAGTATTTTTATCAAATTACTTAGTTAAAGGTGTAGAAAATGTGAAAAATAATTGTACATACCTACTATAAGAATCAAAATTTTAAAAATTTATACATTTTCAGTCAAAATTTACTTCATTACATAAACTACATTCACTTTATCATGTATAAAACTTAAACATAAGTAAGTTTTCCAACTAGATACCAATTCCGTTTCTAACATTATAATGAATTCCGAAGTTCCTTTGTTTGAAACTTTGGTTTACTTTGACCTTGGACGTATAAAAAACATTAGCCCAGCTGGCATGTTTGAATATAACTGAAGCCAACTTACAGTAAACCTCAATGTTGTCAAATTTTACAAATTATTTGTTTATTATCTGGATGCATGTTACGTTTCAAATATATTTATTTATACATCGTAATATTATTAAAAACCAATAAGAATGTGGCTCTAGTTCTCACTAAATTTGGTTAATGGACAATATTTCCCACAATTGATCTAAACAAAGATCAAGAAAATAATTTTGGCGAGAATGTTTATGAAAAAGAAAAGAGAAAGCTAGGCAACATTGCTACGTAACTGTATTCATTTATGTTTTTGTTTTATCTAGCATAGAATGTTTGAAAGAAATAATATCAAATACTAGTTTTATTTGAATACAAATTTACTATACACATGTACCAACAAATCTTCGAGACAAACATATAGGTTTTTAATGAGGATATGCTTATTTATTATAATTATTAGTCAATTTAAGTCAAAAACAAGATGAAAGTAATGTGAAAACAAAAAACAAAGGCTAATAGATTAGCCTGGCCAGCAACTTCAGTACTTTCATCAAGTTGAAGTGAAAAGTTTGTTTTATTTAAACTGTAATAGTGAATTTGACCGATTTTTTTTTGCTTCCTTCTCAGTGAATGAAACTTCAGATTCTAACCTACAGAGTGTTCTGTTCCTTTTTTAGCTATCAACATGAATAGGCGATAAGATGCAAATGTAGCTTGTCTATTTTTCTCACCAGAAATTGATGTTTTCGTTATTGAGTTTGACTTTAAGAATTCTTTTTCTTTGTACTGAAAGAAATACATGTTTTTTTTGTGAAAAGTCTTTACAGTTTTGAAGGTTTCATACTCTCATCAGCAAATACTTCGAAACATAAAACACACTGAAGTAGCAGGTTGTCATCTGTGCCAGTAACCACAAAAACCATATTTCAAATAATCAGCAATGTACTTATGGTTCGGTTTTGCCTTCTTAGGGACTTCTTTTAAAAATTCTAAACTAGCCTAATAAAAATAAGTTTTGCATTGAGATGTTTATTATTATAAATTATTAATAAATGAATTTTGTCTTATCACTTGTTTTTAAATAAGTATTTTTAAGGCAATTACCATTTAACCAATCTAATCACTTTGTACAAATTAAACATTATATGTGCAAATCGAACTAAACGAGTAATGGAGAACTGTTCTGAAAAGTTTTGATTGTATGTGACTTGGTTGAGATATTATAGATTATAAGGGAGACTAGCTAAAACGTTCAAATAAGATGTGAGAATGCTTATCGTTTGAAACGTAAATGAAAATGATTTCTTTCTGAACTTGATTGATACAATCATACCTAATTTAGAATTGTATAAGTATGGAGAATTGGAAAATGGAGCCGAAGATACCTCCAATAATGATCTTTAACTCGAATGGATACAATTATGGAATAAACGTTTGATTGAATGGAAAAGTGTTGATTATTTCATAAAGTACGCGAGGACAATTTGTGTGCTGCATTTACTACTACCTACTGCTACCACCACACTTACTATTATACTGTCTGACGCCGGTTTCGATGTACTCCTCTAGTTTCTATGTGATTTGTACAAAACAAACAAAATATTACTACGTATAATTTGATATCAAATGGTTATTTGATTGAATTAGTAACTCACTAAAGGTATTGAAGAAAATATGTAATTTGATCCATTTGGTCGAAAGATACAAAAAACTACAGGAAGAAGTGATTTATAAGATATCTACTGATTTTGGTATTTGTAATAACTGCAAATTATCAAAGGATTATTTCTTAAAGGAAAGATTATCATTACTCTGACTGAATTAGAACAACTTTAAAATTCAGTGGTAAGTTCAATAATCACTCATCTTGTACTGGATACTGTGAACAATTTGAAATTATTATTATAATTATTTTCTAGTTTATGCTCTTTGAAAAATAGCAAATGAATGCTCTCAAATTTTTTCGATAATAATATAATGGGAATCGTATAGAACTGCTTTTGTTTCTTATAATTAAAAATCACATTGTTAACAGAAGTTAATTTGAAATTAGAATTTTCTCTATATAGAAAAATTGTTTCTGATTTTGTATAATAGTGCTCGTTTCTATAATTGATCTTCACACAAATGTTTTTGTAATCCATTTACTTAAAACACTTTATCTGTCTTAATTGAACTTCTCAGTGAATATGTAACTAAATCCTAATTTTAATGTACGGACAAAAATAATTATTGAAAATTGTAAAGTTATTTTGGTTTTCTAGAAAATCCCAGTGTGACAGATTTTGTATAGAAATTTTAAAACTTTGACTTATATTTTGTATTGATTGATGTCTTATACCTTGTTATTTTCAAACTAAAACTATTTAGATGATGTTTCTGTTTGCCAATGAACAAGAGAATTGTTCAGAAAATGGGAAAGTTTTGAAATTAAGAAAAAAGAAAGATCGTTTTAGTTCCATAAAAGGTTATTAGTTTTTCAACTAGAAATATTCAGACAATTTAAAACAAAATATGCTCCAGTTTCAACAACTAGGCCACGTAAGGATTCAGATTCCTATATCAAAATGAATCATTTATTGAGATCTCTCTGTGGTAAAGCATTGTCGGTCGAATATAAAATCACCCTGTATTTACTGAGTTATATTTAGATTATGTAAATTCCAAAGATAATAATAATCTTTTTGTATTTACTCAACCTCTAAACAGAACTAAATTTGTTTATTTCAAAGAAGATCTGTGTATATTTTAGGATTTAGCTTTACTTCGTTTATTTTATATGTATGTTTTAATACAATTTCATTGTTGCTCTATTTTATACTGTTCACTCCTTTATTGTATGAGCAGCTTGAAATTGTTGTCACTATAGACTTGGGCTCTTTGAAAAATAGCAAATGAATGCTCTCAAATTTTTTCGATAATAATATAATGGGAATCGTATAGAACTGCTTTTGTTACTTGCCATTTTTCTTGATTAAAAAATTTCTTATAATTAAAAATCACATTGTTAACAGAAGTTAATTTGAAATTAGAATTTTCTCTATATAGAAAAATTGTTTCTGATTTTGTATAATAGTGCTCGTTTCTATAATTGATCTTCACACAAATGTTTTTGTAATCCATTTACTTAACACACTTTATCTGTCTTGATTGAACTTCTGAGTGAATATGTAACTAAATCAAAATAATTATTGAAAATTGTGAAGTTATTTTGGTTTTCTAGAAAATCCCAGTGTGACAGATTTTGTTGTAATATTAGTTTCTTCTATAGTATAAATAAAAGAAATTTATACAGTTTGACGTTTGGCTAGCGGGAGGCGCTAGTGTCTGTGGAATCTTGTTTAGTTTGGCGACTGGCCGGCAGAGGCTGCTGGTGTCTACAGAATCGTATTTAATTTGGCGTTTTGCTAGCGAGAGGCGTTTTTGTTTATGGAACCGTGTTTAATTTGGCGTTTGACCGGCAGGAGGCGCTAGTGTCCATAGAATAGTGTTTTAGCTTGGCGATTGGTCGACAGAGATAGATAGTGTCTATAGAATCGTGTTTAATTTGGCGTTTGGATAGTGGGAGGCGCTAGTGTGTATAGAAATTAAACACAAATAGAATTTTTATTTAGTTCAACTTGCGGCCGCTAAGTTTTGTTAAGACTGGTATAAGGGTCCTATTTACCCTTTCCACTTCTCCATTACCTCGTGGGACTTCACAAGTTGTTAACACATGTTTAATATTTTCTTCTCGACAATATGATTCGAATTTTTCAGAACGGAACGCGGATCCTCTGTCAGATATTATCCTTGACGGGCTTCCAAATATTTTATGCTAAGACAACATATCACTTCTTTCGTCGTGGTTGATTTTGTTGATTTTAGGATGAAACGTTCCTTCTTTCTTTCCTACAGGACGAGGTGATATATTTTACGCTATTTTTCAAGACAACATGTCACTTCTTTCGTCGTGGTTTATTTTGTTGGGTAAAGCCACACAAATTTGGAAAAGTCAGTGAATATGTAACTAAATCAAAAGAATTATTGAAAATTGTGAAGTTATTTTGGTTTTCTAGAAAATCCCAGTGTGACAGATTTTGTTGTAATATTCGTTTCTTCTATAGTATAAATAAAAGAAATTTATACAGGTTCTTCTATACTTTGATTATATTAGAAGTAAAACTACACAAAATGACTTGAATCTGAAAGTAACCATTTTTTTTTATCTTTTCTTGACATAATAATCATCCTTGCCAACTTAATTGCTGGGTTACGCTCAGTAATTTTTTACAACACTACCCCTTAAACCAGCAATTAATTTTGACCAATATTTTTAGTACAAAAAATATGCTTGGGATTATGCAGCCCTTTTGTTAAAAGATCTGCTACCATTTTTTCAGTAGGCATGTATTTAATTTCAACCAAATTTTTTTTTCAATTACTTCCCTTACAAAATGGTACTTAGTGTCTATATGTTTAGTTTTGTTATGGTAAACAGGGTTTTTTAACAATTTTTGTGCACTTTGGCTGCCATTTGAAAGAATTACGCGCTTAGTCTCACAAAACTCATTTAAAAAACCACAAACAAATATGGCTTCAATTTTAAACCGACTTCAATAGGAGTCAAAACAGTTTTAGCATCACCTAACTTGAAACGCTCTAATAATTCTAAAATATAGTTCCTCTGATTAACTTTAATCATATTGTTTTGTTTGTCAAAATCAATATTTAAACCTAAAAAATATTTGATTAGCCCCAAGTCTTTAATTTTAAATTGTTTTGACAATTCCTGTTTGAAGTTGGTTTTAAAAACTGAAGAATTTGAACAAATTAAAAAATCATCAACATAAAGGGCCACTAGAATTATAAATTTGTCCTTGTTTTGGAAAAATATACATGGTTCAAAAATTGATTGCTGAAAACCTAAGTCTTTTAAGACATTTTTTACTTTAATATTCCAAATTCTGGAGGATTGCTTTAATCCATATATAGCCTTTTTTAATAAACATACTTTATTTTCATTATTTTTTAGAATAAACCCCTCAGGTTGCACCATGTAAATTTCTTCATCCAAGTTTCCGTTTAAAAATGCAGTTTCTACTTCTAAGTGGTCAATATCTAAACTTAATTCTACAGATAAAGCAAACAATATTCTTATTGTAGAGTATCTAACTACAGGTGAAAAAGTTTCAAAATAATCTATACCAAAGGTTTGTGTGAAACCCTTTGCAACTAGCCGTGTTTTATATCGTATTTCATTATTTGAATTCCTTTTTAAACAAAACACCCACTTATTTTGCACAACATTTTTGTTTGATGGACGGTCTACTAAAATCCCTGCCTCATTTTTCATTAATGATTCGTACTCTCGTTCCATTGCTTTTTCCCAATTTCTTCTGTCACTTCTTGACATCGCTTCATCTACAGTCTTTGGATCTTGCATTTCATTATAAGTTTCCTTATTCATCACATTGTATGAAATGTAACCTTCATAATTTCTTTTCTTTGACACCCTTCCTGATCTGGTTACAATTTCTTGATCATTAATTTCCTCAAAGTTTTCACCTCCAGTTTCTTCTGGAATTTCATTTTCTTCTTCATTGATATTATTATTTGATCCTCCACCTTCTTCATTTATGTCACTATCATCCACTCCAGGTTTAGTTTTTGTTTGTAGGTCAACAGTAATTGCTGAATCAGGATCTGAGTTGCTAGTTTCAGCCTTACAATTATTTATATTTTTAAAAGGTTGATTCAGAAATTCATTAAATTTTACATTACAACTTATAATAATTTTATCTGTATCTGCATCTAGAATTCTATAAGCTTTACTATTTTCACTGTATCCCACTATAATACCTATTTTTGCTCTTTTCTCTAGTTTAGATCTTTTTTCTTTTGGAATGTAAACAAAAGCCTGAGAACCAAATGTAATGAAATATGATAAATCAGGTTTCTTTCCAATCCATAACTCATAAGGTGTCTTTTCTTCACTTTTAGTATGTAGTCTATTAGAAATGTAGTTAGCAGTTGTTACTGCTTCCCCCCAATATTTATGGGGTAAGTTAGTATCTAATAACATACACTTGCCGATTCCATCAATGTTCTATTTTTCCTCTCCAACACACCATTTTGCTCTGGACAATATGGTGCAGTGGACTGAAAGCTTATACCAAAACTTTTGAGTAGCTTCTGCACAGCTACCCCTGTATATTCCCCTCCATTATCACTTCTAAATGTTTTTGGATAGACCCCAAAAATATTTTTGACTTCTAGAATGAATTCCTTTAGTTTAATATATACTTCATCTTTAGATTCTAATAAATAAAGTGTGGTATATCTTGAAAAATCATCAGTTAAAGTCAAATAATATTTCTTTTTACCAACAGTAGGGGTTCTCATAGGTCCACATATATCACTATGGATTATATCAAGAACTTTAAACGTCTTACTTTCTGATTTTTTAGGAAAAGATTTCCTCATTAATTTACCTTCAATACAAGTGACACATTGTTTTTTCTGACCACAATCATTTATTTTTATGCCAATAGCTAAATCTTTACTTACTATCATTTTTATATCATCCGGGCTTCTGTGACCTAAACGTCTATGCCATGTATGTATATAATTATTCATTTCCTCACACGTTTTTACAATATTTACTTTTTCTGAAAACTTGTTTAATTTATATAAACCATTACAGTATTTTCCTGTGGCTATAATAGAATTATTAATTTCTATATAATTACAATCATCAAACTTTATGTTATAACCAGCTTTTGTAATTTTAGACACTGAAAACAGATTATTGCTTAGCTCAGGTACAAATAAAACATCTTTAAATTTTAAACTTATGCATTTACCTGAAATTTCTGTTTTTACTAAAATATCACCTTTACCTTTGACTTGCATTTCCTGTCCATTTGCAACTATAATTTTATTTAACTTTGAATAGTCCAATTTAATAAATAATTCTGGATTATTTGACCTGTGACTTGTAGCCCCTGAATCAATATACCATTCTAGATTATTTTTACTGTTACCGGAAACATTGAAACAAAAAACTGAGTCAGACAACTCATCACCTTCAACAGTTACTTTGGCATGTTGCTTTCCCTTATTTCTGTCTTTCTTCATGAAAAAACAATCTTTTTTGTAGTGACCTTTTCTATGACAATAATAACATTCTATTTTTTCTTTCATCTTCTTCGAAAACTTTTTATTTGTGTTTAATGCCGTCTCTGTTGAACTGGTATCTTATTTTCTTTTATACTCATCCATTAATTTTCCCTTTACATATTCAAGAGTCAATTCATCATCTGGCCCAGCATCTAATGCTGTTACTAATGTGGAATAACTTTCTGGCAATCCACCTAACAATAATGCAGCTACATGGAAATACTTAATAGTCTCACCAACTCCTCGTAGTCTTTCAACTAATTCTAGTATTTCTTTAATGTATTCATGCATTGGTTTATTTTCAAGTCTAGACTGATACAGCTTCCTCAATAAATACAACTTGTTACTTAAATTATTTCTTTCATGTACCTTTTGCAGTTCATTCCACATTTCTTTCGCATTCTTGCATTTATAAATGTGTGCTATCTGATTGTCTTCGATACTTAATGAAATTGTAGATTGTGCTTTTTCATCTTTACGTTTCCATTCAACAGATGGTTCATTTGGTATTGCCTCTTCTACAACAGACCAATTTCCTTCTCGTGTAAGCAACATTTTAATTCTAAATTTCCAATTTTGATAATTGTTGTTGTCTAATCTGGCGAAAGTAAACTTTACACTTTCAGATTCCATTTCTGCTTTTAATTTGCTTTACAAGCCAAGCCGGCACGCCTTATTTTTTAGGTTAGCTTTTATACTTTACTTTGAAATTCACTGAAGCTTATTAAATCTGGCCTGGGCCCATAATCTGTTGTAATATTCGTTTCTTCTATAGTATAAATAAAAGAAATTTATACAGGTTCTTCTATACTTTTATTATATTAGAAGCAAAACCACACAAAATGACTTGAATCTGAAAAGTAACCATTTTTTTTTTGACATCATAATCATCCTTGCCAACTTAATTGCTGGGTTACGCTCAGTAATTTTTTACAACAGATTTTGTATAGAAATTTTAAAACTTTGACTTATATTTTGTATTGATTGATGTCTTATACTTTGTTATTTCAAACTAAAACTATTTAGATGATGTTTCTGTTTGCCAATGAACAAGAGAATTGTTCAGAAAATGGGAAAGTTTTGAAATTAAGAAAAAAGAAAGATCGTTTTAGTTCCATAAAAGGTTATTAGTTTTTCAACTAAAAATATTCAGACAATTTAAAACAAAATATGTTCCAGTCTCAACAACTAGGCCACGTAAGGATTCAGATTCCTATATCAAAATGAATCATTTATTGAGATCTCTCTGTGGTAAAGCATTGTCGGTGGAATATAAAATCACCCTGTATTTAATGAGTTATATTTAGATTATGTAAATTCCAAAGATAATAATAATCTTTTTGTATTTACTCAACCTCTAAACAGAACTAAATTTGTTTATTTCAAAGAAGATCTGTGTATATTTTAGGATTTAGCTTTACTTCGTTTATTTTATATGTATGTTTTAATACAATTTCATTGTTGTTCTATTTTATACTGTTCACTCCTTTATTGTATGAGCAGCTTGAAATTGTTGTCACTATCGACTTGGGCTCCCCTGTGGTGGTTATTCCGAAACCCGATTGGAGTGTCCCACATACTTTTTCAAGCTGGATCCATATTAAGCATATTTGCTTTCGAAAGTATACCAGCGGGGCAGTGTCATTCAAACTATTACCAACCATAGAGGCATGTATAGGATGAACCGATTGAGTATCGGTATAATAACAGCTCCTTCTGTAATGTTGATGAGGTGAGTGAGAACTGTATCCCAGACTACTCTAATTTCTCTAATCTCTATTTGTTTCCCCTGTTATATGTGAATTTTATTTTTTTATTTAAGGATAAGGCTGAAACTGTTGAAATTAGGCATAAAAAATGATTTGCATAAAATTAATAAAAAAAAAATGATTTTATAACAAACTTTATTGAGAAAATTAACAAATTTTTATCAAAAATTAGAACGAACATTTTTCCTTCAAATCACGACACCATCACTCAAAAGTATCTTTCTGCTATTCTCCTCATCTTTCATCCTCCTCTACTTCTTGCTCCTCTTCTTCTTCTTCTTCGTAGTCTTCCGCCGAAGATTCCGTCTCATCACCCAAGTTCGCGCGTTTCTTTTGATTACCGCCGCCATCCTCACTCGCGTATCTCTGTCGCTTCGTGTTTCTCGAAGATTTCGCATATCTATATATGAAGCTGTACTTTTTCAGTCTGTCGAGCAGCTTCATTTCGACGGCTTCTTTAGCCTGTTTGACGGCTACGTCCATCCTGAGTTTGAGTTTATTGAATTTATCGTTCAGCACAAGGTTATCGTCGATATTTTTCAAGAACGGTTTCAAATTTTCGGCCTTCACCCAAGATCTAGTCACCGCGTCGGAATCGAAAAATGTCACGTGGTAGTGCGTCTGAAAATAATCGTTATCCGTCAATACACAGTGTAACTAACTCCATAGATCCAATACCTTGTGTCGTTTCAAGAATTTTATCAAAATATATTACGAAAAAAAGTCGATTAATCACCCTGTATATGGCCATCAAAATTTACAAATTAAAAAAAAAATAAACCTGTATACTAGTTTACAAATTTCCCACTCTCCATTTTCAGTTGATAAAAAGAATCGCACTCTATTTAAGGTAACTTGAAATTTATTTCGATTTCCACTCCAAATGAAATATTGGAATAAGTAAACAAATCACCCTGTATACCCTGTATACATGTACGTGACATGAACTAAAAAAATGGTACTTACAACACTAACCTAATGAAAGTAACCAAGAGAAATATTAGACTTACCGGTTCTAAGGAATCTTTCAAGCAAAAATAATTCTCGATTTCCGGATCATCTTCCACCATAGCCGGCCACCATGGATAACCTTCGATTTTCGCCCAGACGATGCTACCCGCGTTATATTTATTAAATATCATCAGCTCCTTTTCTTTATCGTCGATCGATTGTTCCTTGATTTCGCATCTATTATACCTCCCATCTGGATTCATCCAACAATACCATTTGTCAGGTAGATCCAGGGGATCTTTCACGTCGGGCAGGTATCTATACTTATCGCAAGAGTCGCAATACACGTAGAGACCGACGTTTCTGAATTCTTGAAGTAATCTCATTTTCTCGTAGAAGCTCTCGTTCAAAAAATCCATATGTTCCTCCTCTTTCGCATCTTTTCTGTTTAGAACTTCCTTGGAATTGGCGTCGCTACAGTTCATTGGTGGTGATGCATCGAACTTATCTGCAGGAGTCACGATAATCTTCGTATCGTTAGCATCTTTTTCCTCCTTTGGAGCTTGGAGCGATACCGTTGAGTTTTGGTTTTGATAAGTTTGTTTTTTCTTCTCCTTAACCATTTTCAACCAGTTATTGAATTTTGTCACTACCAAATTTTTGTAATACAAATTGGTTTCTTTACTCAAAGTCGACGGCATTTTAAAACTTCTACAATTTTAATATACAAATAACACTTATTAACCGTCTTACTTTCATTCACTTAAAAAAATATTTTTGACAATTGTTGACTTTTGAAATTTAAGCACTTTGAAATGTTTATCTCGTTAACCAATCGAAATCATCAATTGATGATATCTTTACGTATATTTAAGAAAAAAACGATTTTTCGCGTTGTACATCACGAAATAAAACCGCTATAATTACGATGATTTAACTATCTGAAACAAATAAAATGAAAATATGTAGACATATATGTAATACCAACTGTCCATATAGGAGTCTTACCTATATGAGTAATAATAGTATAACCATTGTATAAAGAATATTCTTTAGAGTTAGACAACGTATTATAACAAAAATAATATTTTATAACGTTGCATAGAATATTTTTTGTGTTGAAAGTTAAAATGGCAACATGCTAGTACGCTGTGAAGTTGGCTCCTAGTGATATTAGACAGTTTAGGTTATTGCATATCTGTCTATATATTAAGTTATAACAATAAAAAGGATATTTTTATTCTAATAATACTAAAAACAACAAGTTATAGGTCCGAGACTTTTCACTGTATAAATAAATAATTCGGATTACGAAACTAAAAACGAAAATTCATTAGAACAAAAAACTTTTCTGGAAACTGTAACATAAATGGAATAACTTTAAAAGCATATAGAATTATGGACTTGGTTATAAACCGCATAGGTACCGAGTATTATTGAAGTAGCAACAAGAGAACAGCATCTACCCGGCTTTGAAGATTTTTGCAGTGATTCTATCATTTAGGAAATATTTTTGGAAATTTGATAAAACAGTCCCCAAAAACACATTTTTTTTTTAAATATTTACCTGTATATAATGATTGATATAATAGGAGCGTTTGGATGGATTCACATGGGAACCCTTAGTAGTTTTGAGTACCTACCTTATGGAATTGCAAGATAAAGATCATTCAAATGAACTGTGGTATTTCTGCACAATAAATAAATGATAGAAAATATCCTCGTATTGTTCTGACACATCTTACTTGTTTTATTCATATTTCTGAGGTAAGAAAATAAAATATTGAGTAATTTTTGATTGGTTTGATTTAAAGAGACTCCACCCCAATTGTGAAGAATAAGTAACTTGTAGTTTACAATGAATTGATGAAAAATGTTGCCAGTGAGTTGATATTTGTCTAAATATTAATATTTTTCTAATAAATTTACTCTTAATCAAAATAATTAGTAGTTGCTCATCAATATTTGATATTAAATCATATATTTTGTTAAGTATTTTAGGTGACTTCCTTTGAAAATCTCAAACTAGTCTGAAAAAAATAACTTTAGCAATGTCATGTTTCCATCAAATTATTGTCTTACCAGTTTTTGAATAAGAACTTTCAAGTCACTTACCATTTCATCACTTTGTACAAATTCAACACTATATCTGCCAATGAAACTGAATGAGTAATGAAGAATTTTCCTGAAAAGTCCTGTATGCATATGACTTGGTTGAGTGTAAATTTAGCTTAGGGAATACATTGTAATGCAACTTAATGGTTTATTGCACTCCATGTCTAAGGTATTTTAGAGTTGTTGATTATTGAAGAAACATGTTCGTTTGAATTGGGTGAGGTAATGCCATTCCCAAGCAGCACAGCGTCGTTATAATGACGTCAATTATTGGACATTATTAGTCGGCGACGTCGTAGACCAATAAGCGACGTCCATATGACGTGACATTTCAGATGTCATTTTGACGTCGTCTAGAGACGTCTTTCGTACGTTTTCGGTCGTTTTAAGTGCTTTTTAATCAACTATAAAAAAATTAGAACGAAAGTTTATTACAAAAACTAAGCCCTATACGTGCTTTATAAAAAATTGTACATTTTAAATTGTTGTTTACCTAAAATTTGGATATAAATATAAATTCATTAATTAGCAATGAAAATACTAAACTGACGTTTCAAGTGGAAATGCAATTTGAATTTAAAGATGAAGTGAGAATGTTGTAATTAACAATTATTTAACTATTTTATTAGTAGGAAACAATTATTTTTAGCATCGATTCCTGTCGAGGCTGTCGACCAAGATTTAATTTTGGCGCGTTTTTAATCGAAATGCCACGATACGATACGAGACGTGCAGGCGCATGCGTGCTGGACTGCTGGTGTGAACGCGTGTGCGCGTAATGGCGAACGGCAACCAAAAGTTGTAATGACTTTATTGAAGACCATTAGAGAACAGAACAATCAAATTTTGCAGTGGATCCGAAAACAAGATCGCAGTGGCAATCACGCCAGTAATACAGATTTACCAGATGATATAGGCGTACAGTTTCCTTTGAATTCTCAAGAGGATATTACCAAATTGGAAACATAACTGAATGAAAAAAATAATTGCCTGGCTTTGGTGGGTGTTCTGTACCACTTAATATGTATTTTACAATTTAAATTATGTGATTCCAGTCGGCATATCTATCGACTTTTGGAGGGAGAGATTTTACTGGACATACAAACCGCATTTTAAATTTTTTGTTCACTCATTCTCTTGCAACTAATTGGAATTTTTGTGGCAAACGAGGTGAGAAAAAGGCTTTTAAAAACTTAAACGTAAAGGATGTGATTATTGGTGTTTTCACTTGTAGGTGCATACTTATTATTAATCTGAAACAACATTTTTAGGTGCTGTAAGAAAAAGCTCCCCTCTAGTCAGTCAGAAAGAAATAGAAGATACCATCAAGGTGTGGTTGAAACATGCACCAGAGAAATTGAAAAAGCAGCAGCATGGCAACCCGTAAGAAAAAAAGTGTTGTTAGTCAAAGACAACTCTACAGAAGGGTGGCAGTGTTGTTTTTTAAATAATTAACTTATAGTCTTCCTTCTTATACACCTTTATTTGTCAACTCCATGTACAATACAAATCATATTAATATATCATCTTAACCTTAATAATGAATCATTCTCGATAATTCTCTATGATTCTCACTAACTGACTTCTTCTTTTTTTATTTTCATATATCTTAACAGTAGGCCAGAAAGTAAAAAAACTAATACCTATATTATTAAACACAAACCAGAAAAGTATTATTTTTAACACCCTCTCTTAATACTTTTCTATGAAATTTCAAATATTATATTTTGATTTTTTTCTTTTATTAACATTAATAATAAACAAAATATCTTAACATAAATTTAAATAATCTCTATTCTTATAAAACTGTCTTTTGTGGAGCCCCTTTGTTAAAATGTCTGCTACTTGATTTTTAGTTCCAATAAAAGTTAATTCCATTTTCTTTGTATTTAAAATGTCACACACAAAGTTGTATTTTATATCTATATGTTTTACACGTTTGTTATTTTCGGGATTTTTTATCAAAGCTATACATCCTTGATTGTCCTCATATATTTTAAAATTTTGAATATTGACTTTCATATCAAACAATAATTTCTTAAACCATAAGCAATCTTGTACTGCGGAACATAATGCCACTAACTCAGCTTCTGAGCTTGAAAGAGTCACACAATTTTGTTTTCTTGTTACCCACATCACTATATTACCAAATAATTTAATTAAATATCCTGACACTGATTTTCTATCTACCACTTCACTTCCCCAATCAGAATCCACATAACACTCAAACAAACTTTCATTATTTTTTCTTTCAAATTTTAAATGCATATTAACAGTTCCTTTTAAATATCTTAAAATTCTTTTTAATCCTGTCCACACCAAACTATTATTTTTATCTTGAAATCTACTTAAATAATTTACTGAGTAACTGATATCTGGTCTTGTTCCAAGCATCAGATACATTAAACATCCAATTAGTTGTCTTACTGGTAGTGTGCATTCATCATCTTTATTTTCAAAAATATTAAACTTTGGATCTATAGGTGTTGCTGTGGGATTGCAATTATCAAAATTAAATCTTTCTAATATTCCAAGTAAATATCTTCTTTGACTTAATTCCAAGATTCCTTCTTCTTTAATATAATTTACTTCAAGTCCTAGAAAACTCTTTAAATCTCCTTTATCTTTTATATCAAAACATCTCATTAAATCATTTTTACAAATTTCAATTTTATTTAATTTTTGCCCTGCTAATATGATATCATCCACGTAGAGTAATAAATACATAATTTGTTTATCTTCATCAACTTTTGTATATAGACAATAATCAGTTTCTGATCTTGTAAAACCTAAATTTAATAAATATGTATTTATTTTTATATTCCAGCATTTTGCAGCTTGTTTTAAGCCATAAAGAGCTTTATTCAATTTTAAAACACATCCTGGTTTACAATTTACCCTCTCTGGCGCATAAACATATATTTCTTCTTTTAAATCTCCATTTAGAAATGCCGTTTTCACATCAAGTTGTTTTATATAATATCCATATTGATTGCTCACTGTTAGAAGAGTCCTTATTGTTGTCATTTTTGCCACAGGTGAATATATATCATCATAATCATAAGTATTTCTCTGTCCACATCCTCGTACAACTAATCTCGCTTTGTATCTGTCTTCCATTATTGTTTCTAATGGTTTCTTAGCAAATACCCATTTAGCTGTCAAAATTTCTGCTTTTTCCGGTTTCTCTACTTCATTCCATGTCTCATTTTTCTCAATTGAATCAATTTCCCTTTTCATAGCCTGTATCCACATATTTTTGTCACTTCTATTATCTATTTCCTCCACTGTCTCTGGTACTTTTTCTACAAATGATACTGCATCAAATGCCATATATAATTCATAATCATTATATTTTTCTGGAATTTTGACTTTCCTTTTTATTCTTTCAAAATTTTTTCTTTTATGAGCTTCATCATTACTCTCATCTTCTTCGGATTCTATTTCAACGTTTTCTTCTAAACTGTTTTGTTCTCTATTATTTATTTCAATACTTGCCTTTTTTATTTTATAAATAAAATCAGTTTCATTAAATATAACATCTCGTGCTACTATCACCCTTTTTCCTTTTATACTCCACAATCTATAACCTGTATTTGTATATCCTATAAAAATCATTTTTTTAGAAACTGGATCAAACTTTTCTCTAAATTGTTTTTGTATATGAGCATATGCTGTACATCCAAATATCTTAATATTTTTTATATCAGGTTTTTTACCATACCACAATTCTGCTGGTGTAACATTTTCTAAATGTTTGCTAGGGCTACGATTTAAAATATAAGCAGCTACTCTAATGCTCTCATTCCAAAATGTTTTTGGCATTGTTCTTGCCTTTTCCAACAAACTTCTATTAAACCTCTCAGCCTTACCATTCTGCTGTGGCGTATATGGTATTGTATAGTCTAAAACAGTTCCATTTGATTTACATAAATCTTTTATATCTTTGGAAATATATTCCCCTCCATTGTCACATCTTAGCACTGCCAATTTTATGTTAAATTTTGATTGTACCATATTTACATATTCTTCAAAACACTTAAACACCTCATCTTTACCTTTTATGATATACACTGTACAAAAATTAGAAAAATCATCCACAAATGTAACAAAATATTTACCCCCATCGTGACTTAGTGGCGTTATTGGTCCAACAACATCAGTATGAACAATCTCTAATAATCTTTTTGCATGTGATCTTGTTTCAAATCTAAGTTTTGTCATTTTACCTTTTACACAGGCTTCACAAAAATCAATTTTATTTACATTTACATTTTCCAAACCTTTTACCATTCTTTTATCAACTAATAACTTTAAATTTGCATTATATATATGCCCTAATCTTTTATGCCACATCATTGATTCATTGTCATCATTTTCAATCATAAAACATCGATTTTCTATCTTATACTCAAAAATAATCTCATAAAGCCTGTTTCTAAATCCTACTCCTATCAATTTATTTTCATTATATAAACTAACCTGACCACCCTCAAAAACTACAGATACATTAGACATTTCTAATCTTTTTACTGATAATAAATTCTTCCTTAAATTTGGAACGTAAAAAACATTTTTTATTATGCATTCAATGATCTTTCCATTTATTTTACTCAAAACTTTAATATTTCCAATACCTATTGCCCTCAAATATTCATTATTCTTTGCTACTGCTATGTTAATTGGTGTTTTTAATTCTAAATATTCATAAAAATATTTGTTATTATTTACTAAATGATCTGTACAGCCTGAATCTATATAGAATGAGATATTATCGTTACTTACAATCTTACTTTCATTACCATTCATCAAAAAACATATTCCATCTTGCTCTTCCTGATCTTCTGAACTTTGTTTCTTGTTCACCTCTACATGATTTCCCTGATTTCTGTAGTTTGTATGATAACTTCTACCTCGAGTGAAACCTCTACTTGGAGTTGCATATCCTCGAAAACCTCCTCTACTATAACCACCTCTATAATTTCCTCTGAAACTACCTCTTGTAAAACCACCTTGCACAACTCTTGAATTTGATTGCCCTGGTACACTTTCTTTACAGTCTTTTTGCATATGTCCTTCCTTGTGACACCGGAAACACACTATTTTTCTAGTATTTGTAGTATTAAATACTGCTGATTTTTGTTCATAAGTTGATTGTTCAGATTTTAATGCTTTTCTTCTTTCTACTTCACTTCTAAATTTTCTTTTGACGAAATCTATTGTTAACACTTTAGGATCCATATTCTCTAATATTGTTATAACTGTTTCAAAACTTGGAGGCATCCCCATCATTAACATACATACAATGTCCTCATCACTCATAACAGCCCCTGTAGCTCTTATCTTCCTAACAAGATCATCAAATTCTGTCAAATAACCTTCCAAATCTTCATTCTCTTTTAATTTTAATGACATTAACATTCTTCTTAGCATCATTTGCCCGGGTAATCCTTTTTTTTCATAAATATCTCCTAAAGCTTGCCACATACCATAGGCTGTATTTTTTTTCCGTTACAAATTCTAATTGCTTATCATCCAAACATTGTATTATCAATGACTTACATAACTTATCTTTTTTCATAGCTTCCTTTTTGTCTTTTTCCACTGTATAATCTGATTCCACAAATTCTTTTTCTATCCATTCTGCCACATCTTTTTCTTCTAGTAATATTTTCACTCTAAATTTCCATGAGTAATAATTTTCACCATTCAATAGTTCTATGTTATAAATATTTTTTATTTGTGAATTAGCCATTTTCTTTATATTTTAATTATCCACAGAATCACCTGGGCCCATAACCTGTTGTTTTTTAAATAATTAACTTATAGTCTTCCTTCTTATACACCTTTATTTGTCAATTCCATGTACAATACAAATCATATTAATATATCATCTTAACCTTAATAATGAATCATTCTCGATAATTCTCTATGATTCTCACTAACTGACTTCTTCTTTTTTTATTTTCATATATCTTAACAGTAGGCCAGAAAGTAAAAAAACTAATACCTATATTATTAAACACAAACCAGAAAAGTATTATTTTTAACAGGCAGAAGCAAATTTAGCACCTGTGAGTCAGAATTGTTATAATACATCTTTAATAGTTAATAATGATTCCAATGAATCATCAAATTCCATTTTTTTGCTGATTCAATGTGTGGAAGTGAAAATGACACCTGTTCCTCAAGAGATTTAGATTTTAATGTAAACTCGCCTAATGAAAATTTGCTCTTCAATGATGCGACGTTATACAACCATTTGACTTCCTATTCCAGTAACGTGCCCCCTAACGATTTATTTTCTAATGAACCGCCGCCTAGCGATTTGCATTCGAAATTGTCAAACTGGGCAGCTTCAAGGTACGTTCGACGTACAGCAGTTACTCATCTCTTGCATATCTTGCATCCATACCATAATGAGTTACCGTTAGACAGTGGAACGCTGCTGAAAACGCCCAGAGAAACGAAAACAAAATCGTTGTTAAATGGCGAATATTGTCATTTTGGACTTGTTAACGCTTTAAAATTAAAGTTATTGTCAGTGCCTAATATTTCTCAGTACAGCATTATCAACATTTCATTTAATGTAGATGAACTGCCCATTTATAGAAATGGTCAGAAACATGATCTCTGGCCCATTTTAGCATTTGTAAAAAATTTTAATAGTGAGCCGTTTGTTATTGGTTCTTTTTTAGGAAGTGGCAAATCAAATTTATTGTCAGCGTTTTTAGAAGATTTTTTAATTGAGTTATCGAACTTACTTACCACGGGCATTGAAATTAATAATAATATCCATGAAGTAAAAGTTCACAGCTTTGTTTGCGATGCTCCTGCGCGCGCATATCTGAAATGTGTGAAGACCCATTCAGGGTATAGTTCCTGTGAAAGGTGCGACAACTCTGGAGAACACCTGGGACGTGTCATTTTCAAAAATTTACCTTTTAACAAGAGAGACAACGAATCTTTTCGGACTAAAATTGATGTATCTCATCATCATGGAGAATCTCCTCTAATAGCTCTTCCTATAGATTTGATCTATGTCTTTTCTTTAGACTATATACACCTAGTTTGTCTAGGTGTAATGAAAAAACTTTTGCGTATTTGGACAGGAGGCGCAAGCCGAGCCAAAATGAGCTCTACTGCATTTCAAAATGTATCTGAAAAAATTGTTTTTCTCAGTAAATGTATTCCAGTAGAATTCAATCGGAAAGGGTGCAGTTTGTCTAAGTTGGCAGATTGGAAAGCAACGGAATTTCGAATATTTTTACTGTATATTGGGCCAGTTGCTTTTTATGGGAATGTCAATTTGGCAATATATGAGCATTTTTTGCTATTTCATTGTTCAATTATGATACTTATTTCTAAACGCCATATTGAAAAATTCGGAGTTCCATTTGCGCGCCAACTTTTGCATTTATTCGTAACGCACAGTGAAAAGACCTACGGATTAGAGTTCTTAGTTTACAATGTACATTCCTTATTACATTTGGCAGATGACGTTGAAAATTTCGGGCCACTAGACAATTCGTCAGCATTTCCATTTGAAAATTATCTCCACCATTTAAAATCGTTAGTTCAGTCTCCGAATAAACCGTTACAACAGATTAATAGACGCTTAAAAGAAATTGAAATGACAGTGTACGAAAAACATGACTCTACTTCACCTGATGATGAACACTTCTGTAAATGTGAATTGTCCCATTTCTTAGGACCAACGCCAAATTTCTCTTGCAAGCAGTATAAAAAGCTTCATTATAAAGATTTTATTTTTTCTATTGCATCATATTCAGAAGCAAATTGTTTTTGTCTTACCTTAGAAGGACTGGTTTTCAAAATAGAAAATATAGTAGTGGATAATAATGGAGCAGTTTTTATATTAGGTAGGAGGTTTCAGGATTACCGTTCATTTTACAAATACCCTGTCGACTCAAAAGAATTCTATGTTTATCGCATCCAAAATTTATCAGAGTATATCGAGTTATTGCACTGCCACAAAGTTTTTTCGAAATGTATTGTTTTTCCTTTCAAGCAGGAATGGTTGTCATTTTCATTATTGCATCATTAGTAATTCCTTATTTCAACTTTTATGTTCTATAAGTGTAATAGTATGTAGTTTTTTAAGATTTTGTAATAAACTGGTATTAATTTGAACGCATTTTTTTATATTTTTGATCCTACTTATACGTCATTTGTCAAAAGTAAGTACGTCATTTTGACGTCTCACCAGCCGGACTAGGTACGTCATTAGTTGACGTCTGTAGGATGTGACATTAACCCGTCATAATCACGTCATTTTAGACGTCTTTTTAGACGTCCCCATTGGTCGCCAATGGCCTATAATTGACGTCATAGTAACGACACTGTGCTGCTTGGGTTTCTACTGATACATCTTATTGTTTCCCATATGGGATTTTACGATGGGTCCAGTATCCCAATATAGTTGGGCTAAAGTATAACTATCATTTATTTATCCCAATAAAGTTGGGCTAAAGTATAACTATCATTTATTTATCCCAATAAAGTTGCTCTAACGTTTTTAATAAAGTTTATTTTGAGAGTTATTCACTACGCATAACATATTGTGGGGTTTTATTCTAATATAATTGGAGGATTTTATTGGGGAGTATGGGAGACCCAAAATGTTTTATTTTCATTGGTTGTTGTTGATTTATCTATGTCAAACGATTTGACCATACTTTCGTCCTTTTTTTTTATTTGGTTTAACTCTTTGTACTTCTTTTTTATTTACTTAATGAGACTTTCTCGCGCATTTTTAATTTGGGGCTTAACGAAATGGGTCATGTGGATATTTTTTCATTGCAATTTCAAATTAAACACTGTCTCAGTTCTACCATAAGATTACTTAGTTTAGTAGTTATTTCCGACGCTTATTAAGGGGACCATCGTCATCGGAAAACCGTAAATTGGCCGCATTACAACGGGGTCCCTTATCAACTTCCAAACCTTTCCCGTTTTATCGTAAGATATATGGAATATACGTCAGAAAATAACTTTTTTTTTATCTCTTTCAATCTGGACACGTAGAATATGTTACCAATAGAACGATTGTCGATGTGATTACGAAAGTAAATATATTGTATGAGAGGAATTTATATAAAACGACGATTGTTGTAATGATAATTCGCTGAAATGTTTGACTTCAGTTTTTGTAGACGACAACATGGTTATATAAACGCGAATACATCAGTGTATTTGTGAATGTTGTCGTTTTATACGTGAAGATTAAGTGAATGTAGTTTATGTAATGAAGTAAATTTTGACTGAAAATGTATAAATTTTTAAAATTTTGATTCTTATAGTAGGTATTTACAATTATTTTTCACACTTTCTACACCTTTAACTAAGTAATTTGATAAAAATACTCACGTATACAACACAATGTTTTATGTTGATGAATATGCTTTTAAGGTGTTGGCAAGTGTTTGAATATCTTTTTTAATAATTAGTATAGGCACTACACCAATACTGGAAGTAGTTTACAAATAATTTATTTTTAGGTAAAGGAGCGTGATTTCTCATTTACCAAAATGGCCTCTAATAAAAAAGAATTGTATGTACTCTAACATATTTACTAATTTCGCTATGGTAGCTTGATCTGAACTGGGCCTGGAAATTTGTAGTGTAACGTCTGTGAATGTCAAGTTACAAAAAAAGAATTATATTATTGAAGTAGCAACAAGAGAACACCATCTACCCGGCTTTGAAGATTTTTGCAGTGATTCTATCATTTAGGAAATATTTTTGGAAATTTGATAAAACAGTCCCCAAAAACACATTTTTTTTTTAAATATTTACCTGTATATAATGATTGATATAATAGGAGCGTTTGGATGGATTCACATGGGAACCCTTAGTAGTTTTGAGTACCTACCTTATGGAATTGCAAGATAAAGATCATTCAAATGAACTGTGGTATTTCTGCACAAAAATAAATGATAGAAAAGATCCTCGTATTGTTCTGACACATCTTACTTGTTTTATTCATATTTCTGAGGTAAGAAAATAAAATATTGAGTAATTTTTGATTGGTTTGATTTAAAGAGACTCCACCCCAATTGTGAAGAATAAGTAACTTGTAGTTTACAATAAATTGATGAAAAATGTTGCCAGTGAGTTGATATTTGTCTAAATATTAATATTTTTCTACTAAATTTACTTTTAATCAAAATAATTAGTAGTTGCTCATCAATATTTGATATTAAATCATATATTTTGTTAAGTATTTTAGGTGACTTCCTTTGAAAATCTCAAACTAGTCTGAAAAAAATAACTTTAGCAATGTCATGTTTCCATCAAATTATTGTCTTACCAGTTTTTGAATAAGAACTTTCAAGTCACTTACCATTTCATCACTTTGTACAAATTCAACACTATATCTGCCAATGAAACTGAATGAGTAATGAAGAATTTTCCTGAAAAGTCCTGTATGCATATGACTTGGTTAGTGTAAATTTAGCTTAGGGAATACATTTCAATGCAACTTAATGGTTTATTGCACTCCATGTCTAAGGTATTTTAGAGTTGTTGATTATTGAAGAAACATGTTCGTTTGAATTGGGTGAGGTAATGCCA
Source organism: Diorhabda sublineata (assembly GCF_026230105.1). NCBI lineage: Eukaryota > Metazoa > Arthropoda > Insecta > Coleoptera > Chrysomelidae > Diorhabda > Diorhabda sublineata. The sequence continues at coordinate 3,246,504 of NC_079486.1, forward strand.
TTTCTACTGATACATACCCACACACTTTTGTTTTATTTTTTTAGCTTCTCAACAACCAGTTGAAAGTATATTGTTATCAAGTCATTCTAATGGAAGCAAAAACGTTGAGAGAACGAAAAGGGAACAGTATTCTTTTAAAACAAGTCCTAAACATCAAAATGTAGGCTTACAGCTGTCCTATGGAAGGTATCTATTTTATATTAATTATATGTATAAAGAATTTTGAGGGGACCACATTTCTAAATGTTTGGGCACATTTGTTCTTAGCTTTTCAACTCTCTGTCATCCTTTACTGTTACGAGATATATAGAATAATTGTAGATAAGTATAATTTTGAATATGCCTCTTTCTGTTACTCCTTTTAATTTTGTTGGTACATGTCTTCTTTTTCACTCGATGTATTTTTTATAGATTATCTTCTAAAGCAGAAGATCAAAATTCATTATTTTCATTATTAAAGTGGAGTTTATCACTCCACTCTATCATAATCCTTTTTTTTTTCATGTTTAAAACTCATCAGATTGATTCCTTATCATATATAGCTGTCATAATAACTCCTGATCTCATTTTTTACATTGCTGACTTGCTGTACCATTATGACAAAAACTTTTTGTAAATTACTGACATCCAACCCAATTTTACTTAGAAAATTGTTGAATTTTTAAACAAGATATTTTCTAAAACGACTCATTTCTTCAATAATTCACTTTATTTTCTTCATTTTCCTGATTTTCATGTCTCTTCTTATTTTAACTTATGCAAGAAGTTATAACTTCATAACTTTCACAGTATGTATTATATCTTAAATATTCATATTATTACAAAAATTCATGCGTTTAAAAAAAAGTAATGGTGGTAGGAAGCTTTTGTTTTTTATAAACATCGCTAGAGTGCAGATTTTCTAATGATATATAATTTTTTTTGATATCTTTTTGCTAACCAGAGTTGTAATTGAACCATTTCGACGAAATTCCAAGTTGCATGATTTGCGAAATTTATCAGTGTAAAGGTGGAAACAATGTAACGGCTTTTTGTGATGGTTATTGAGCAGCTGTTCCTCTTTATTTATCGAGAACAGATATTAATACATATTTTCATAATGCAGGTACTACAGATGAATTTCTTCTAAATTTTAATGATTTATTTAATATACTTAAATTTCGTAATAGATTGGCAAAATAAATATTTTATAAACCACTTTGCTCTAAAACAAATTATTATTATTATATATTTGTAGTAGTGTGTATAGAATCGTGTTTAGTTTGAGGTCCGGCCGGCAGAGAGAGCTAGTGTCTATAGAATCGAGTCTAGTTTGGCCTCTGACCGGCAGGAGTAGCTGGTGTGTATAGAAATCAAACACAAATAGTATTTTTATCAAGATCAACTTGCAGCCGCTAGGTACTTCCAGTTTGACTATTCCTCGCCAGATGGCGCAAGTTCGTGTTTGGTTAGTTTGGCGATCGGTCAATAGAATCGTGTTTAATTTGACGTTTGGCTAGCGGGAAGCGCTAGTGTCTATGGAATCTTGTTTAGTTTGGCGTCTGGGCGGCAGAGGTCGCTGGTGTTTACAGAATCGTATTTAATTTGGCGTTTTGCCAGCGAGAGGCGCTTTTGTTAATGGAACCGTGTTTAATTTGGCGTCTGGCCGGTAGGGGGCGCTAGTGTCTATAGAATCGTGTTTTAGTTTGGCCATTTGTTGAAATAGGTTTATATGTCTATAGAATCGTGTTTTAGTTTGGCCATTTGTTGAAATAGGTTTATATGTCTATAGAATCGTGTTTAATTTGACTTTTGGCTAGCGGGAGGCGCCAGTGTCTATGGGAATTTGTTTAGTTTGGCGTTTGACTCGCTGGGGGCGCTACTGTCTATGGAATCGTGTTTAATTTGGCGTTTGACCGGCAGGAGGCGCTAGTGTCCATAGAATAGTGTTTTAGCTTGGCGATTGGTCGACAGAGATAGATAGTGTCTATAGAATCGTGTTTAATTTGGCGTTTGGATAGTGGGAGGCGCTAGTGTGTATAGAAATTAAACACAAATAGAATTTTTATTTAGTTCAACTTGCGGCCGCTAAGTTTTGTTAAGACTTGTATAAGGGTCCTATTTACACTTTCCACTTCTCCATTACCTCGTGGGACTTCACAAGTTGTTAACACATGTTTAATATTTTCTTCTCGACAATATGATTCGAATTTTTCAGAACGGAACGCGGATCCTCTGTCAGATATTATCCTTGACGGGCTTCCAAATATTTTATACTAAGACAACATATCACTTCTTTCGTCGTGGTCGATTTTGTTGATTTTAGGATGAAACGTTCCTTCTTTCTTTCCTACAGGACGAGGTGATATATTTTACGCTATTTTTCAAGACAACATGTCACTTCTTTCGTCGTGGTTTATTTTGTTGGGTAAAGCCACACAAATTTGGAAAAGTCATCAACTACCACAAAAATGTACTGATATTTTTTTTTGTTGACTTCATTGGTCCTAATTGGTCGACGTGATACCTCTCTAGCGGATCTTCTAGCTTTTGTATAGGATGAAGCACTCATTCTTTCTTTTCTTCTTTTTTATTCTATAATTTACAAGGTATACAGTTATTTTTAATCGTTTCTATTTTGTCTTTTAGTCTTGTTGTGTAAAATTCCTTGTTTACTATTTCTTCTGTTTTTTTCTTTCACAAATTTCCTATCTCGTGGACTTTTATTATTATTTTTTGTTCTTTGTTGTTCATGTTGTTTGGAATGACAAGTAATTTTAAACCATTATCGTATTTATACAATATATCATGCTCTAAATAAAAATCTTCATACTCTTCTGTAGTCAATATCCTTTTTATCGCCATTTGAGTACCTCGGTTCGGCCATCCTTTTTTCTCACTAGTCCAATAGGACTAGCGAAATCCGAAAAACTCGTTTTGATTATTACATCTTTTAACCATTCCTTTATCTATCTATCTACTTCTTCTTTTTCGGATGCCGATAGTCTTCTTGGTCGCTGATAAATCGGTTCTTCGCTTTTCAGTACAATTTTCACCTCAATATTCGTTGTCTTCGCTTTGAGTGGTTTGTAGTTTTCTATTAATTTCTTCACTTCCTGCCTATTGAACCACGGAAAAGCATGTAGCGCCTAACGAGTTCTCCACGGTTCGCAGTCTTTAGAAAAACAAATGTAAAACTTTTATAACTTTGAGTTTTGCATACTTAATGTTGTGACCAATTCTACCTACAGAACTTAACGTTGTCATGATTGATTCTACGCAAAATATATAAAATTTGAAAAAAAATAGAAGAGAATAACTCTTTGTCTTTCGTTTATTAAAACTTAATCCTGTACTTTTCTACTCAGAAAACAAATATGCTATATAAAAAAATATCTCGTTTTTACAGCAAAGGAAAAACCAAATTATCCTCAAAAATGTCCGTTACAATCAATACAATATAAACTTATTATTCACCTTAGCTACAGAAAATATTTTGTAATTCAGATAAACTAATTTAATTTCGATAATTATAGTTTGTACAAATGTATTCTGCCCTTTTTTTATACAAGTATTGTTAGAATGTATCTAAAAAAAATTTGCAGCCTTCCGCCACTGATCACTAGTTCGTGGACTTCGAAAAATACTTCTCACATCAGGCTTCCTCCAGATTTAAACTGGCAATTTCACTTATTTCCGATTCCAGTAACCTCGAGTAGATCAGCTCGGAATATGAACAGTGTACTCTTCTTCAAAAATCAAGCAGATTTCTCGTAACACTTTATTTTACAATGTTCTGCTGTAGCGTACAGCTCCAAAGACCATTTTAACCACGGAAAGTCTATTAGAATAGCAATCACAAAGTGAATGTAGTGGAAAAGCCAGTCCTTCATCAAGTGGATTTGAGAATAACTTTGTGAATGAAGAGGTAAGATGAAAATACCAATTTTTAATATAATAATTTCTAAATTTGTCTGTAGGAAAATGTTGCATCTGGTGATCTGATAGAAAAAACCAATCGCGATCAAGTAGAATATACGGATACAGAAAAAAAATAGCAGAATAAATAATAAATGAAATTAGTGATTCTAGAACTACTGAGTATATTTACAATACTCCATCTATTAGTATAACAACCAATAATATGAGTAGTTCAATTGAATCTTCGCCAAATTGGACATTGATCTCTGATTCTTCACATTCGCAACCAGATTTTGTGAAATCAGGATAAAACAATTGGATTATCTATGGAAACTCTAGTTCGAAATACACTTTGATTAGATAATGTTCGCCAAAAGCTCCAGGATTAGAATGTTCTATGACTTTGTTCAATAACCGTCGATGAGATCCGGGTCTTTAAATTTCCATAGATAGTGAATATTCATATCATTAAATTTGTAATTTGGATTGTAAATAAAGTGAATTTGACTTATATTTTGGATTGATTGATGTCTTATACCTTTTTATTTTCAAACTAAAACTATTTAGATGATGTTTCTGTTTGCCATTGAATAGTAGAATTTTTCAGAAAATGGGAAGTTTTGAAATTAAGAAAAGTTACTTCACACACTGACGCTAAATATTCATAGGTTTCTTCAAGATTTTTGCCAACAAAAACCGTTTCGCAGATTGCACCTCAATTAAGCTTATTCCAATTATTAAATGGTGGTTTCATGTTGTGTCCAAAACGTATTATATAGAAGATGAAATTATAGATGCAACTGGAAGTTGTATCGTCCAAGGGAATTTCACAGTATATCTAGCTTCAGAATTTGCGCCGAAGTAAATCGAATCGAAAAGTGGAATAGTTAAGAAAGTCCAAACCAGAATTTCCAAGATTTAACTTCTTGTAGTATACAGCAACTCTCTATATCTCCGATTGAATTGAACCAGGTAAATATAGTTCAAAGTCACTGTGTAAAACAAGGTGTATAGAAATGCTCCAAGCTGTGTTGACCTTAATGAAACAACTTCCTGCACTCCCCGCTCTTCTAGAAGCTCTTGATTGTTCAACTGAAGGTAGAGGAAGTAATGAATGTGCTTTCCTGCACTCTAGTCTCTCGTAAAAGTTTTCATTCAGTGTCTTAGTTCTGTCTGAGACACTTGGAATAACTTTACCTTCAACTCCAAGCAGAGTACATGGATGTGCACATAGCTTCTCAACTCAGATACAGAAAATTCAGGAAAAACGAGTCAACATTTGTCCTTACTTTTATACGTTACATCTACAACTTTTCTTGAAATAGGGTGTCCAGTAAAAATTGAAAATCAAGTACTAGTCTCCTCCCGATTTTTCCAGGTTGGTTTTCACATTTTCCCAGTCGAAATTTCGTTAATTTACTATCACCCTTCTATTATGATGAATATTAATTTTAGAAAATACAAGTATAATACAACAACCAAATTTTTTTAGTTTAAATAATTCTTCGCTCACTGCTGTTTTTGAGAGTCTCCAAAAATTTTCTATCTATTCTTTTTATGATACGCAACAATATTCTACCCTAAATGTTGAAATTCTTGATTTGTGCATCGAAATTACGCGAAAAAAATTGCTATTTTCAAGTTGTTTTATTGGAATTTATTGAAAAATAAATAAAATTGATTGACTTGGACATAAGAAACATTCTCGGCTTGACAGTTGAACAATGAGTTTAGTCATATTTATGAAATTTTTGTGCCAAATGGAATTGAGCATCAAATTGACGGAAAGGGGTATAAACATGTTTGGCTCTGCGGTCAACGTGTTAATCATGGAATTACTCGTACGCGCGCGCGCTTTTTTGCATTTATTTTCTACGACACTTTTTCAATTAGAGTTGATTGGTTCGTGTTTATGTATCCATCTTTTTATAGCGAGAGGAATAAATATGCATTTTGAATAATTAAAAATGTAATAACAAAACTGGTATACATTTTATCACAAAAAAACGTCCAAAAACAATAATGTATATAATATATAAAACATGGAAATTCGTAATAAAAGTTGCAGACGGTGGAAGAATGAAGCTGTTAAAGTAACGGCGATGTTCCGAAACTATAATTTTGTATAATGTTCAAAAAAAACTTATATATATTTAAATAAATTTATTCATACAATTTAACAAATTAAAGTTATTTATTTGAAAAAATTATTATTAATAATAACAGTATGAGCTCTAATAGTAACTATTCCAACAGCATCTACATTTTCGGAATCATTGTCTGGTTTTTCTTCACGATTAGAAATATCGACTGCGTCTTCATCGAAAGCTACTTCTAGTTGAGGTACTGTCATATCTTCGTTATCCTTTTCAATAATAGTACCCAGTTTGAGATCTTCTTGTTTATAACTAAAAGGTTTGCTTAACATGATAGGTACATTCAGATCTCCAACGCTTCTTTCAACTGGACTCACGAATCTAACGGTTTTATTCGATTTAGCTATTATCGGTTTATCGATGTCGGTCAACGTGGAATTCGCCGATTGATTCTTCTTTATGGATTTAGCGAAATTACTATAATGTGAAGGTAATTTACGGATTACGCACTATTTACTTTTAGTTATAACGATCGAATCGTTGGTATTAAGACTTTTTCTACGTAAAGAATGTCTTGGTGGTACTCGAGGTAATTTCTCCAAAAGTACTATGGGGAATGTACATTCCGTTTGCGTGGAAGTATAGTTGGTTGTTCTTCTTAATATATTAATGTTCATTATTATAGTAAACGAATCAGTGATTATGACAGGTGTTAAAACAGATTTGTCAATTTTGATAAATAAATTGTCAATTATTGTTGTAGAACTACATATTAGAATGTGGGTTTTTTTACGTAAAAAACAAACACAAGCTTCGATTAAATTTTGAGTTTATGTGAAAAAAATTTTGAAATAAATGTTATAGATGTTTCAATTTTTTATAACTTTGTCATTTAACTTTTTTCTATGAAACTTCTATAAGACTGCCAAAAATCGTTATAAACCGTTTTTCATCGAACTATTATTTTTTTTGTTCCAAAAATTATGAACCAAGATTTATGTGCTGATGAATTGTAAACTTTTAATACGAGGGCGGTTCGAATATGAGGTAATAACCTTCACTGGTTACATATTTTTGGGATTTCTTCAGAAGGTTTTTGATCCTTGGACAACTTGGATAAACTCCTACATCAAGCTTCAACTTCTTCCCGAGCTCTTAAGAGTAGATTCGGAGAGAAGTTTGGGGTTTTGTCAAATCTTCATGAGGAATTATGATGAAAAATATGGAATTATCTTAAATTGTTTTTGATGTAATCATTCAGACAAGAATCCTGAGAAAAAATCGTAGATGAACTTGAGATTTTTAGTTGGAATTCAACTAGTTTTGTTGGTTTTTATTGGAAACTTTTTGGTGTGAAAACTCTCTAATTGCCGTGGTTAAGAGACGCCGCGTTTGGGGTAATACTTAGGCAAATAGTCAGACCGAAAATTACGAAGTTAAAAGAACGAAGTATGTTTTCACGGCAATTACAATTGTCTACAACATCATATCATAATCTAAAATGTTCATTATTTAGTTATATCTTTTCACTTTTTACCGTTCTGTAAAGGAAAAAAAATCCTATTCTGTAGGATTAATTCATAGAAGTTTTTATGTAATTTCAATATCAAACAAACTTGTTTGTTTAGACCGTTCTATATATGTATGTAAATCAAATTAGTTTTTCACATAAAAACACTGACAACTGCTTTATTTTCATTTTTCTTTAATATCGAACAAGTTTATTTAAATTTTTTTTTGAAAATAATTTTTAATATTTTCTTAAATTTTCAAACATTACATCTCTAAATCAATTCAGAGCATTTTATAGTTTTCATTTTTCTGTAATTACTACAACTGATGATTAAAACATATAAGTATTTAATTAGATCATTTCCACGGACGTTTTTCTATAAAACGAGCTTATCAATAAGGATGATCTAATGTGATAACATCTGCTATAATTCAGTTCCTACTAAAACTTCTATCCTCTACTCTAATTATTATTTTCCTATCAAAATCTATCAACGTCTCCAACAACGAACAACACAATCATTTATTATTTGTTTGTTATCAAATGATACGTCGTTTTAGATCCAAATTTTAATATAGTTTATGAAAAATGTTTCCACCTTAAGAACTAACCGTTTCTTCTCAAAATAGGCGATTATTAATCGCAAGTGAAAATTTACATCTTGTACTATAATCATTTAATTCCACTTAGAAAAACGATTATTTAAGTTGAACGCTACTCACATGTATTTTCTAGTTGTAGGGTATGGCGCCATGCAAATTGAAGGCTGAAAAGGCGGTTCGGAAACGTGAAAAAACTTTATGTTTATATATCAACATCCTTGAATTTCTTTACTAAAGTTTAGAAAAAAATATTCTCGAATACGACATCCTAAGAATTGAATTACAATGTTATGTAGTCAACCATAACGTTCAGAGACGGAATTAGCAAAAAAATAACCAAACCTGAAATATGACTTTAAGGAAACTATTAATGTATCAAATACTCTGGAAATCTGGGCAAAACATCAAGTATTTTTCAATCAAGCAGCGATTAGAGCTCTAATATCTAAACTACTACCCTGCAATGGATTCCGGTACACACTGTATTAGAGGGTAACGAAATAACTGACAGAATCTCTAAATTAGTAGCAGACATACACTTTATAGAACCTGAATCCGTCTGTGGTATTAGCTACAGAACCATAAAGAAACCGTTGAAGATGGTGGTAGATAGATGTTACTGGGACAATCTACGCAGGCAAAACTCTTCCGGAAATTTAAAATCAGAGAAAATATGTCGAGTGTAAAAAGAAAGACACCTAGAAGTTGCTTGATGCTCTATCAATTACGATTATTTGTATTTACTAATAACTCCGGGAGTTTTTTTTCAAGCCCTTTTCAAGGTAAGTTTATCCTCAAACTTAAGATAATTTACCAATACCTTCCATTTGTACCTATACATAGTTATTAACCCCTAATTTCTCATCCCTTTTCTTTCCAAATCAATCTTCACACCATCTAATATCTTTGGATCATTATTCTCGATCATCCAACTTTTATTTTCATTCTCTTTTTTCATTGTTTCTTACATAAATGTAACTTTTGACTTTATACAGCCCCTCAAAAAAAATTCGCAAGCAATTAAATTTGGTCACTTATAACCTATTTCGTATTTTCCAAAATTTAAAAAAAAACTCGGGGGGTACATGATAGATTTTTGCTTAAAATGCGATTATAACAGACTAAAAAAATATTTTTCGTACGGATGTTTGGTACAATGAACTCTAGATGTAGAAAAATCTGCGGGACTTTGAGCGGTAAGGGATTTTAAATTATTATAACTGTGTTAACGAGGGAAACTATTAGCTTTTGTATGCACAACTCCGCGCGCGATTTCCAAGGCTGTTGTGTCAGAAATATACCTGTCCACAAAACTGAATTTTCCCACTATTGTATGTTAATAATCATGTCGGAGCAGCGATCAAAGCACTGCTACTAAAAGATATAAAAAAGGGAACTTAAGTTTTGGATATACCTCGTAGTATTTAAAGCCTCATGATATTTCTGACAATTCCGAGTTTGATCAAGATTTTATCGGATGAAGATAAAAAATTAATTAAAGTTTTGAACTGGTTATAAAACGACGACGCGCAGTCATTACCATTTTTAAATTACGCGATCAAAAAAAAAAAAAAAAGAATTAAATACTTGACGATTCTTGAACAGAAAGAATGTTTCAAATTTCATAAATGTTCATTTGTAGATTATTTTAACCTACAAACTTTTGATTTGAGGTTAACTCAATAATAAAATCTCCGCGCGTTGTTCAACACCATCCATTTTGATACTGAATCCGAGCTTATGACGTTATTAATCTTTATTTTTGATAATGAGGACAGTTGAGCCTTTGGACAATTTATCTCGAAATAATGCTTGAAATTGGACTTTTAATTAATTAGAGAGAATCCAAAAGAGCTGATATCAGATCTCATCCTTCCAGAAAGTTTTCTCAAACACAGCTTCGTTTACCATGTGAGTCTTTCCAAAAATAAATACAATAAATGGCTATAAAAACTTGTTGTTTGGATTGTCTACCTCAAGTTGCCTAATCTATAATTAACTTGTTTCATGATAAAAAATATTATTAAGAAGCTTTTATATTTTTTCTGGGAATTGTGATCAAATAACTTATAAATCGTGCGAAAAAGAATTAAATAAAAAAAGCTGGGTTTTGAATTTATAAAACAACTTTTCCAGGTAAACATCGAAATATTTAATTTTCAGATTCAGTTGATTATTCAAAAGTATGAATAAAGTTACAATTGATTTTTTAAAAATTAGTTAGAGAAAACTTTGTAAGTAAATAAATGAAGTTTCCGTTTCCGTTTGTTGATATATTATTGGAATGAATTTTACATTTAACGAATAGCACTTGTCAAATCGTTAAGCAGAAAAAGCGGGCATTTCAATTCGCTAAAGCATCCCCAAAGAATATCGAGTTTGTGTGTGTTTTTGCCCGTTTTCCAAGGATAAATTCGAAAGAGAATTTTCTCATGTTTCAATACGAAATTGCTTGTAATGCTAATTCAGATTTATTATAAAATTTCGTTCCTATATACGTGTATTATAACAAATTTCAATCTCAAGACTTCCTCGAGGAGCTCCATATTCAAAGCATCTTATTGTTTCCCATATGGGATTTTACGATGGGTCAGGTATAGGCCCAGGCTTGAACCAAGTGTCCTAAACTTGGTGGGACTGTGATGCAAACCTGGTTGGGCCTAAGTATAACTATCATTTATGTGTCCCAATAAAGTTGGGCTAAAGTATAACTATCATTTATGTATCCCAATAAAGTTGGGCTAAAGTATAACTATCATTTATTTATCCCAATAAAGTTGCTCTAACGTTTTTAATAAAGTTTTTTTTTGAGAGTTATTCACTACGCATAACATATTGTGGTGTTTTATTCTAATATGATTGGAGGATTTTAGTGGGAAGTATGGAACACCCAAAATGTTTTATTTTCATTGGTTGTTGTTGATTTATCTATGTCAAACGATTTCAACATACTTTCGTCCTTTTTTTTTATTTGGTTTAACTTTTTTTACTTCTTTTTTATTTACTTAATGAGTCTTTCTCGCGCGTTTTCAGTTTGTGGTTTAACGAAATGGGTTATGTGGATATTTTTTTATTGCAATTCCAACTAAACACTCTCCCAGTTCTACCATAAGATTACTTAGTTTAGGAGTTATTCCCGACGCCGTTTAAGGGGATCATCGTCAGAAAATAAGTTTTTTTATCTCTTTCAATCTGGACTCGCAGAATATGTTACCAATAAAACAATTGTCGATGTGATTACGAAAGTAAATATATTGTACGAAAAGAATTTATATAAAACGACGATTGTTATAATGATAATCCACTGAAATGTTTACCTTCAGTTTCAGCCCCAAATTAAAAATGCGCGAGAAAGACTCATTAAGTAAATAAAAAAGAAGTAAAAAGAGTTAAACCAAATAAAAAAAAGGACGAAAGTATGGTCAAATCGTTTGACATAGATAAATCAACAACAACCAATGAAAATAAAACATTTTGGGTCTCCCATACTCCCCAATAAAATCCTCCAATTATATTAGAATAAAACCCCACATGTTATGCGTAGTGAATAACTCTCAAAATAAACTTTATTAAAAACGTTAGAGCAACTTTATTGGAATAAATAAATGATAGTTATACTTTAGCCCAACTTTATTGGGATACGTAAATGATAGTTATACTTTAGCCCAACTTTATTGGAATACATAAATGATAGTTATACTTCAGCACAACTTTATTGGGATACATAAATGATAGTTATACTTTAGGCCAACTTCATTGGGATACATAAATAATAGTTATAATTTAGCCCAACTTTATTGGGATACATAAATGATAGTTATACTTTAGCCCAACTTTATTGGGATACATAAATGATAGTTATACTTTAGCACAACTTTATTGGGATAAATGAATGATAGTTATACTATAGCCCAACTTTATTGGGATACGTAAATGATAGTTATACTTTAGCCCAACTTTATTGGGATACATAAATGATAGTTAGACTTTAGCCCAACTTCCTGGGGATACATAAAGGATAGTTATACTTTAGCCCAACTTTATTGGGATACATAAATGATAGTTATACTTTAGCCCAACTTCCTGGGGATACATAAAGGATAGTTATACTTTAGCCCAACTTTATTGGGATACATAAATGATAGTTATACTTTAGCCCAACTTCCTGGGGATACATAAAGGATAGTTATACTTTAGCCCAACTTTATTGGGATACATAAATGATAGTTATACTTTAGCACAACTTTATTGGGATAAATGAATGATAGTTATACTTTAGCCCAACTTCCTGGGGATACATAAAGGATAGTTATACTTTAGCCCAACTTTATTGGGATACATAAATGATAGTTATACTTTAGTCCAACTTTATTGGGATACATAAATAATAGTTATACGCTAGCTCAACCAGGTTTCAATCACAGTCCCACCAAGTTTAGAACACTTAGTCCATGTCTGTGCCTATACTGGACCCATCGTAAAATCCCATATGGGAAACAATAAGATGGTTTGATTATGGAGCTCCTCGAGGAAGTCTTGAGATTGAAATTTGTTATAATACACGTATATACAAACATAATTTTATAATAAAACTGAATTTGCATTACAAGTAATTTCGTATTGAAACACGAGAGAATTCTCTTTCGAATTTATCCTTGAAGAAACGGGCAAAACTACACACAAATTCGATATTCTTTGGGGATGAACAAAATATTCGCAAGAGTTATTATGAAATGTTAAATTTCTGTTACGAAGCTTTATCGAATTGAAATGCCCGCTTTTTTTGCTTAACGATTTGACAAGTGCTATTCGTTAAATGTAAAATTCATTCCAATGATATATCAACAAACGGAAACTTCACTTATTTACTTACAAAGTTTTCTCTGACTAATTTTTAAAAAATCAATTGTAACTTTATTCGATTTAGTTACCCCAAGGAATTAATTTTTTGTGTACTGTTGTTGTTTATGCATACTTTTGAATAATCAACTGATTCTGAAAATTAAATATTTCGATGTTTACCTGGAAAAGTTGTTTACTATTCAGTTCGCGGGGAAGCGTTAATTATCTTTTGAGATTTTCGTTATTGCACGAACAGTTTTATAAATTCAAAATCCAGTTTGTTTTTTGTTAATTCTTTTTCGCGCGATTTATGAGTTATTTGATCACAATTCCCAGAAAAAATATGAAAGCTCCTTAATAATATTTTTTATCGTGAAACAAGTCAATTAAAGACCAAACAACTTGAGGAAGACAATCCAAACAATTTTTATAGCCGTTTATTGTATTTATTTTTGGAAAAAAATTCACATGGTAAACGAAGCTGTGTTTAAGAAAGCTTTCTGAAAGGATGAGATCTGATATCAGCTCTTTTGGATTCCCTCTAATTAATTTCAAGCATTATTTCGAGATAAATTGTACAGTCCAAAAGCTCATTATCAAAAATAAAAATTAATAATGTCATATCTCGAATTCAGTATCAAAATGTATCGTGTTGAACAACGCGCGGTGATTTAATTATTGAGTTAACCTCAAATCAAAAGTTCGTAGGTTTAAATTGTCCACAAATGAACATTTTCGAAATTTGAAAAATCCTTTCTGTTCAAGAAACATCAATTATTTAATTCTTCTTTTTGATTGGGTAATTTAAAAATGGTAATGACTGCGCGTCGTCGTTTTATAACCCAACGGCTTTTGGGATGCTATTACGTTCAAACGAATACCAGTCCAAAACTTAATACCGGAATTGTCAGAAATATCATGAGGCTTTAAATACTAAGAGTTCAGTTTTGTGGTCACGTATATTTCAGACACAACAACCTGGGAAATCGCGCGCAGAGTTGTGCATACAAAAGCTAATAGTTTTCCTCGTTAACACAGTTATAATAATTTAAAATCCTTTACGGCTCAAAGTCCCGCAGATTTTTCTACAACTAGAGTTCATTGTACCAAACATCCATAAGAAAAATAATTTTTTAGTCTGTTTTTTTAAAATTCTGGAAAATACGGAATAGGTTATGTCACCAAATTTAATTGCTGTGAATTTTTTTTGAAGGGCTGTTTAAAGTCAAAAGTTTATGTTACATTTTAGAAAGGAACAATGAAAAAAGAGAATGAAAATAAAAGTTGGATGATCGAGAATAATGATCCAAAGATATAAGATGGTGAGAAGATTGATTCGGAAAGAAAAGTGATAAAAAACTAATGGATAGGTACAAATGGGAAGTATATGTAAATAAGCGTAAGTTTGAGGATGAACTTACCTTGAAAATGGCTTGAAAAGAAAATTCCGGAGTTGGTAGTAAATACAAATAATCATAATAGTTTAAGAAATTGTATAATAATGATTCTGAATATCTCGAGCGCTCGAACTCGTTGGGACGCTACTACAATCGGTATTACTATCCGTAGCGGGTGTCTCATTTCTCAAATTTTCCATAATTTTGCGTTTATAACTCAAAGGACCCGGTTTAATTGCATCGCAAAAGCAACGTTTCTCTTTTCTCAACCTAGACATATCGGTTTTCAATTTATATCAATATTTGACATACGACCGCGTTAATGTCAAATTTAACTAATATAACCTCAAAACAACATTTTGTTTTTTACAATTGATTATTTGTATCCAACATACTTATTATAACCTTGAAGTATTCTTCTTCTTTTTTATACGTCTGAGCGGTGTCAGATTCAATTAGACACTGTTTGAATCCGATTGCGGAGTCTAAAAATGCTAATAAAAATAAATGGATTTCCCCAAACAAAAAGTAATAAAAGTCTTCAAGCTATATAAATGTATTGAAATCCTCCACGGACTCTCGGAGTCCGGATGGTGGCTTTTCGGATTACGAGATAACTAATGTAAATACATACTGAGGAACCCAATATTTATGTGGGATGTCTACAGATCCTCGTCTTCTGTTCCATACGCTTCCTGGTGGTATCTGACACCTCCAGAGAATACAGATAGAGCATCAAGCATCTTGTAGGTGTCTGTATCAAAATAAAAAACAAACAATAATATCTCCTTTGCATAAAAAAGTACCTACTCAATTCTCAATGAAAAGTATATCAATCAGTTGTTCAACAGTTTACAGACTAAGTACCTAATCATTATAATTACCTAATTATAAAATAATCTTTCTGGCTTTCTGAGTGGCAAATTTATCAATCATTTCCGTAAAACCTATTTTTCACAGATTTCGAATTTAATTTGAAGAGAGATTTTCTTCGAAGAGTCACTCTATTTTTCATAATACTCATATTTTTTCTTGGGCTTCATCAGTGTATCAAAATCAGAATTGCTGAGATTTTCTGCAGTTTCTAATTTTGTTGGAACCTTAATACCAATGACATTATAAGAACAATTTTCTTGTTGGTTACAAGAGTTATTCATACTTTCAAAAGCACTTAAAGTTTCAGGTGAGTGAAATAATAGAAAGATATACATGAATTTTTTTATAAAAATTTCAAATCTTGTTGAGCTCCAAAACTATTGATACGTTTACCTCCGCGCCCTTGCTGTTCTTCACGCGAGTTTTTTTGGACAGATAGTTAATTCAGATTTAATCAATATATTTAATGTTTATAAAAAAAGTTGTTTAAATAACTTTTTGGTGTATATAGTAATAAAAAACACTGCATATTCACATGTGCAGTGTTGCCGTTTCAGTTGGCAAGTGGGAAATTCAAAAAGTGATGGACTTATCGATCTAGCTTTGTAATTACTATTTGAGAAGAGGTGATTCATTAGTATTAGATATTGTCAACCTCTTAAAAGCATTTAGCTTGTGTAAATCATACTCATCAATATGCATATTAAATGCATATTCTGTATTTTACATCAGTCTGGAAGATCCGTTCCATCTAAATTTTCCTAAATTGAATTATTACACTCATCTGAAACTTTAAGTGCTTCCAAGAGTGAGTCTCTCTTATAACCAATAAGAAAAATGTTCTAAGAATGTCACTGATATTGAGGTTCCAATAAAAAATAAAAACAGGAAACAAACATGAATACTGATGAATTACCCGACTCAAGGGACTTATTGGGTACTTCATTATGCAAGGACAATGTAAAACTAATTTACAAAAAAAATGCTTTGAATTTATTCATGAAAGTGGGGACAGATTTTTAAAATTTAAATTCTTAAAAACCTTTTTTTATCATCCCATCACCTCTGAAAAACTTTTTATACCTCCCAATCCTATCGTATGGTTTAATTAGTTAGTAATGTTGTTCGACTTCGAGATAATGAAGGAGTTAGAGCGGAAAAGGATTTAAGGGATCTCAAATATTTGAGTTTATCTACTCGATTCATTTAAGAGATACCAAAATTTAAATTGTCCACAGTATCCAGTACAAGATGAGTAATTATTGAGCTTACCACTGAATTTGGAAGTTGTTCTAATTCAGTCTGAGTAATGATAGTCTTTCTTTCAAGAAATAGTCCAAATGGATCAAATTACATATTTTGTTCAATGCCTTTAGTGAGTTTACTAATTCAATCAACTGTCGATCCTAAATCAAATTATACTCGGTAATATTTTTTTGTTTTGTACAAAACAATAGAGACTAACGGAGAACATCGAAACAGGCGTCAGACAGTGTAATAGTAAGTGTGGTAAAAGTAGTAGTACATGTCTTGGATTTCTCGATGTAAGTATTCTCTTATCTTCTTTTACTTTCGTGATATGTTCATTTAACAAATTTTGGGCAGCTGTGTGTATGTCCTCAGTGTCGATTCTTTGTACAATCAACCAATCAACATGTATACCATAAGTTTTTACATATATTTATTGTATTTAAATATTTACCTCTATTATTCGATTCACTTTAACCATTTTGTTTTCTATAAGCATTTTCATTAGCCATTCGAAGTATTATCTGATGTGGAGTTGTCAGTATCGGTATCGCCATTCGTTTTCTTAATGCTTCTTTTATACTTGTCAATTTGTCACTGTCACAATCAAACGAAGACTACGAAGAACAAGAAGAAGAAGAAGAGAAGTAAGAAGTGGAGGAGGATAAAAAAGAGAACGTGGAGGAAGTATAAGGAGAATAGCAGAAAGATACTTTTGAATGGCGATGCCGTGATTTTTAAAGGTATTTTCTGTCGGAATGCAAATTACCGTTCTAATTTTTGATAACAATTTCTTAATTTTCTCAATAAAGTTTGTTGAAAAATCCTATTTTTTCATTAGTTTTATGCAAATCATTATCTTCTTCTTCTTCTTCTTCTTCTTCTTGTAGTAGGACGAGGTCCTGTCAGGTCTGTCATCTGCCCTCTTGTGACGCCGATGTCCAGCTATCGTACCAGCGTTTTGGGGGCCTACCGATTGAGCGTCTTGTGTCTGGTTTCTGTGTTTTGGCCCATTTGGCAATCCGTTCTGGAGTCATTCGTTCTACATGGTCTCTCCATTGTCGGCGTCTTGCTCTTACCCATCTAACGACATCTTGTACTCCCAGTTCTCTTAAGTTATCTGTGTTGGGTATTCTATCGTGGAGTGTGGTACCCTTTATTGTTCGTAATATCGTTATCTCTGCTGTTCTCATTTTTCTCTTTGTTTGTGTTGTGTCTGCCCTTGTTTCTGCGGCATAGGTTAGTATGGGTCTGATACAGGTCTTGTAGATTAGCGTCTTACTTTCTATGCTCATATATTTCTTTCTCCATATAATGTCCCGTAAATATCCCGATATTCTAGTTGCTTTCTTGATCTGCTTATCTACCTCGTCCGTTATGTTTCTACTGCTCGTTGTTTCTACGCCTAAGTATTTGAAATTCATTACTTGCTCTATAGTGCGCTCATTTACTACCAACTTGCATCTTATTGGGTCTTTGGATATTACCATGCTTTGTGTTTTCTCGCATGAGATTTGCATGTTAAGTATCTGTGCCGTCAGGTTAAATTTATGAAGGAGGCGTTGTAGATCGTTTTCATTTTCAGCTATAAGTATAGCGTCATCTGCGTAGCAAAGGATTCTCAGGCGACGGTTATTCATTTCAAATCCTGCATTAACTTCGTTTACGCTCTCAATTATTTGGTCCATTATTACGTTGAAAAGGCATGGGCTGAGGCTATCTCCCTGTCTTATGCCGGATGAGACTTTGAGTTCTCTTGTTAGCCCACAGTCTGTTTTTATTCTTCTTGTTTTGGTGTTTATGTTAAGTTGCCTTACTAGATTTGTATAATGCTTCTTGACGCCTTTTTGGTTTAGTCGGTGGATTACATCGTTGAGTTTTACTCTATCGAATGCTTGCTTTAGATCTACGAAACATGTGTACATGGGTTTATTGTATTCTATAGATTTCTCTATCAACTGGCGTAATATAAATATTGCGTCTATAGTGGATCTGTTTGGTCGGAAGACTTGTTGCTCTTCTGAGATGCCTACCTTAGCAGTTATCTTATTTGCAAGTATCTTGGTAAATAACTTTAACACACTACTAAGTAGCGTTATGCCTCTGTAATTCTTCGGATCTGATTTTAAACCTTTCTTGTATATAGGTATAGTTATACTAGTTCTCCATTCTTCGGGTATTACTCCAGTTCTTTCTATTTTATTGTACAGTTTTATTAATTCCTTTTCGATTTCTGGGCTCCCGTTCTTCAGTAGTTCATTTGGGATATTGTCTGTACCTGGTGATTTTCTATTCTTTAGTTTCTTTATGGTTGTTTGTACTTCTTCTAATGTGATGGTTTCTTCCTGTTCGTTTGAAGAGGGCGGGTTTGCGACTTCTTCGTCCCTGCTTCCGTTGTTATCATATAGGATCTCAAAATGTGCTGCTCATGTTTCCTGATTTATAACATTTATCACTACCTCCTCGTTGATTGGTTTCTTCCTTTTTCGTATCATGTTCCATATTTTTTTCTGGTCTCCGTACAATTCATGTTCCATTTCCACTGAGAAATTTTCCCAGTATGTTTTTTTCAGTTCTTTTATTGTGTTGTTTGTTCTATTCCTCACTCTTTTATAGGCTTCGTATTCTTCCTGTGTTCTATTGGTAATGTATTTTATGTACGCTTTCTTTTTTTCATTTGCCAGTTCCTTAATTTCTAGAGTGAACCAGGGTTTATTCTGTGTTCTATTCGTGTCTATTGTTCTTTCTCCTAGGGATTCCTTTGCGCTGTTCTTTATGTTATTCTTTAGTTTTTCCCAGGCGGCTTCTACGTTGTCGATTTCTTTTATAGGGTTTTGGACAATTTTTTCGCGGAGTCTGTTTTGATAGAGGTATTTAATGCTTTCATCCTTAAGCGACTCTATATTAAATTTCGATACGTAGTTGGATGTTTTTCTTTTCTTTATTATGTGGGATACGCGGTATTTACACAATACTAAACCGTGTTGGGTGCCGATGTTTGCCGATGTTAATACCCGTACGTCAAGTATCTGGGAGGGGTGGACTTTCCTGTTTGTAATTATGTAGTCAATAGTTGATTTTTGGCTTCTCGTGTTAGCGAAGGTGTACTTTTGTTGTTCCTTATGATCAAAATATGTGTTGTTGATACGTAATTCGTTGAGGGCGCATACATCTATCAATATATCTCCGTTATCATTCACTGCTCCTTCGTTGAAACTATGCATGATTCCTGGGATGACTGTGTTCCCAATTCTTGAGTTAAAGTCGCCCATAATAAACACTTTGTCTTTACTGGGTATTTTATCTAACGTAGCTTGCAAGGCATCAAAAAAAGCTTCCCTTTCTTCTTTCGGTTTGCTTACATCAGGTGCATATATACTTAGTAGGTGTGTTCTTTCGTTGGCCAGCTCTACTGTTATCTGTATGATGCTATGACTTATATACTGTACTTCCTTAATATCTTTTTCAAATTTTTTATTCACTAGTAACCCTACTCCTCCCCGTGCTCGCAAGTTCTTGTCGACTCCACTATAAAACAGTAGGTAGTTTTGGTACCTTTGACTGCCATTGCCTTTCTTCTTGGTCTCTGAAAGTGCGCAGAAATCTATTTTGTTTTTCTCTATTTCTACGACCACCTCATAGCCTTTGTTGCTCCATGATGTAATGTTCCAACTTCCAAGTCTTACTATGTTTTCTTTCCATACTCGTTTTTTCCGTTTTCGTGCCGTGTCGTCGTCAATGCTCCGTCCAGTTTCCGAGGCTAATGTGACAGTTCTGTGAGTGTTTTTTCTTTTTACGAGGGGCAGGTTACTGGCCTCACCCCTTAACCCTCCTCCTTTATCCGGGCTTGGGACCGGCAGTGATAGTCAATGGGCTACTCAATCCACCCATCAACCACCCTAGGCGGAGTTGCAAATCAATATTTATGCCAAATTTATTCATTTTCATGCCTTTTCCTTAGATTTCCAAATAAAATTCAATTATATTGTCTTAAAGCGTCATAAATGTTTATGCCCTTTTCCGTCAATTTGATGCCCAATTCCATTTGGCACAAAAATTTCATAAATATGATTAAATTCATTCATCTGTCAAGCCGATAATTTTTCCTATGTCCAAGCTAATCAATTTTATTTATTTTTCAATAAAACAACTTCAAAATAGCAATTTTTTTCGCGTAATTTCGATGCACAAATCAAAGATTATCAACATTTTTTTCCGCCACAATTAGGGTAGAATATTGTTGCGTATCTTGAAAAGAATAGAAATTTTTGGACTCTCAAAAACAGCAGTTGGTGAATAATTACTTAAACAATTACAAAAAATTTGGTTGTTATATTATACTTGTATTTTCTAAAATTAATATTCATCATAATAGATAGTATATTGACGAAATTTCGACTGGGAAAATGTGATAATCAATCTGGAAAAATCGGGAGACTAGTACTTGATTTTTAATTTTTACCAGACAGATAGAACTAAGACACTGAATGAAAACTCTTACGACAGAATAAAGTGCAGGAAAGCTGTTTCATTAAGGTCAACACGGCTTCGAGCATTTCTATACACCTTGTTTCACACAGTGTCTTTGAACTATATTTACCTGGCTCAATTCAATCAGAGATATGGACAGTTGCTGTATACTGCAAGAGGTTAAATCTTGGAAATTCTGGTTTGGACTTTCTTAATTATTCCACTCGATTTACTTCAGTGCGAATTCTGAAGCTAGATATACTGTGAAATTTCCTTGGCCGAAGCAACTCCCAGTTGCATCTATAATTTCATCTTCTATATAATACGTTTTGGACACAACATGAAACCACCATTTAATAATTGGAATAAGCTTATTTGAGGTGCAATCTGCAAAACGGTTTTTGTTGGCAAAAATCTTGTAGAAACCTATGGATATTTAGTGTCTGTGTGTGAGGTAAATTTTCTTAATTTCAAAACTTTCCCATTTTCTGAAAAATTCTCCTATTCAATGGCAAACAGATACATCATCTAAATAGTTTTAGTTTGAAAATAACAAGGTATAAGGCATCAATCAATCCAAAATATGAGTCAAATTCACTTTAGTTACAATCCAAATTACAAATATAATGATATTAATATTCACTATCTATGGAAATTTAAATACCCGGATCTGATCGACGGTTATTGAACAAAGTCATAGCACATTCTAATCCCAGAGCTTTTGGCGAACATTATTTATCTAATCAAAGTGTATTTCGAACTAGAGTTTCCATAGATAATTCAATTGTTTTATCCTAATTTCACAAAATCTGGTTGCAATTGTGAAGAATCAGCGATCAATGTCCAATTTGGCGAAGAATCAATTGAACTACTCATATTATTTGATGTTATACTAATAGATGGAGTATTGTCAATATTCTCAGTAGTTCTAGAATCACTAATTTCATTTATTATTTATTCTGCTACTTTTTTATTTTTTTCTGTATCCTTATATTCTGGTTGATTGCGATTGGAGGAAGCCTGATGAGAGAAGTATTTTTCCTTTTATTATTCGAAGTCCACGAACTAGTGATCAGTGGCGGAGGACTGCAAATTTTTTTTAGATACATTCTAACAATACTTATTTAAAACAAAAGAGCAGAATACATTTGTACAAACTATAATTATCGAAATTCAATTAGTTTACCTGAATTACAAAATATTTTCTGTAGCTAAGGTGAATATTGATTGTTACTGACATTTTTTAGGGAAATTTGGTTTTTCATTCGCTGTAAAAACGATATATTTTTTTATATAGCATATTTGTTTTCTGAGTAGAAAAGTACAGGATTAAGTTTTAATAAACGAAAGACAAAGAGTTATTTTCTTCTATTTTTTTTCAAATTTTATATATTTTGTGTAGAATAAATCTTTTATTTTAATCATGACAACGTTAAGTTCTGTAAGTAGAATTGTTCACAACATTAAGCATGAAAAACTCAAAGTTATAAAAGCTTTACATTTGTTTTTCTAATGATTGCGAACCGAGGAGAACTCGTTAGGCTCTACGTGCTTTTCCGTGGTTCAATAGGGAGGAAGAAATTAATAGAAAACTACAAACCATTCAAAGAGAAGACAACGAATATTGTGGTGAAAATTGTACTGAATAGCGAAGAACCGATTCATCAGCGACCAAGAAGACTATCGGCACCCGAAAAAGAAGAAGTAGATAGACAGATAGAGGAATGGGGAATGGTTAAAAGATGTAATAGTCAAACCGAGTTGTTCGGATTTCGCTAGTCCTATTGTACTAGTGAGAAAAAAGGATGGCCGAACCAGAATTTGTTTCGATTATCGCAATTTAAACAAAAATATAATACGCGATAGATTTCCACTTCCCTTCGTTGGAGATGTACTAGACAGCTTACAGGGAGCAAGGATATTCAGCATCCTTGATTTGGAAAATGGATTTATTCATGTACCTGTTGAAGCAAGCAGCACAAAATATTCTTCTTTTGTAACGCCGATTGGTCAGTACGAGTTTATGGAATGTCCATTTGGAATGTGTAGTAGTCCAGCAGTTTTCCAATGATTCATCGCTCATGTCTTCAGGGAGTTGACTGCTAGAATGTACGTTATATACTACATGGACGATGTTATCATCTTGAGTGTGAACGAAGAAGAGGGGATAGAAAGACTAAAACTTTTATTAAAGACAGTTGCAGAATATGGAATATGCAAGTATACATGGTTATTGAGCATTCTTTTAGCAGCGATTTAGTGACGATTCGAAGCTTCACCCGATATACTACATGAGTAGAAAGACGACCCCTGCAGAGATGAAGTATACAAGCTATGAGCTCGAAGTACTCGCCATTATTAAAAGTGTGAAGAAATTCAGAATCTACTTGCTAGGAACGAAATTTAAAATAGTTACAGAATGTAATGCATTCATAAAAACCAGGGAGAAAAGGGACCTTACAACAGGAGTTACACGATGGGCCCTGATGCTAGAACAGTATGAAATTGAGTATAGACGAGGGACACAGATTGCGATAAAAAGGATTTTGACTACAGAAGAGTATGAAGATTTTTATTTAGAGCATGATATATTGTATAAATACGATAATGGTTTAAAATTACTTGGCATTCTAAAGAACATGCAGACTTAAAAAATAATAATAAAAGCCCACGAGATAGGAAATTTTTGAAAGAAAAAAACAGAAGTAGTAAACAAGGAATTTTACATACCAAGACTAAAAGACAAAATAGAAACGATTAAAAATAACGGTATGCCTTATATTATAGAATAAAAAAGAAGGAAAGAAAGAATGAATGCTTCATCCTATACAAAAGCTAGAAGGTCCGCTAGAGACGTATCACGTCGACCAATTAGGACCAATGAAATCAACAAAAAAAATTATCAGCACATTTCTGTGGTACTTGATGACTTTTTCAAATTTGTGTGGCTTTACCCAACAAAATAAACCACGACGAAAGAAGTGACATGTTGTTTTGAAAAATAGCGTAAAATATATCACCTCGTCCTGTAGGAAAGAAAGAAGGAACGTTTCATCCTAAAATCAACAAAATCAACCACGACGAAAGAAGTGATATGTTGTTGTCTTAGCGTAAAATATTGGGAAGCCCGTCAAGGATAATATCTGACAGAGGATCCGCGTTCCGCTCTGAAAAATTCGTATCATATTGCCGAAAAGAAAATATTAAACATGTGTTAACAATTTGTGGAGTCCCACGAGGTAATGGAGAAGTGGAAAGGGTAAATAGGACCCTTATACCAGTCTTAACAAAACTCAGTTTGGAAGAGCCAGGAAAGTGGTACAAATACGTTGACAAAGTACACACTGCCTCGAATACCACCTATCAGCGAAGCATAAGTACCACACCCTTTGAAGTATATACAACTGATCCAAAATTGAAGAGAAAATTTTTTGATCCTCACGAAATTGTTAAGGTTAAAGAAAATGATAGATATGACGTTGTTAAAATCGGAGATCACGAGATTATCGCTCTACTCCATCCTACGGCGAAGCACAAATTCTGTAATAAAAGTGTTTTCTCTCTAACCGGCTTTTTAAGCAAAAAAGAACCCTAGACAACCGAGAAATTCTTTTAGTTATTTATTGCGTTATGCAATTCTGTGGTGATACGAGGATATATTGAAAAATTCTTAGCCTACTATAGAACCAAACAAAATTTCAATGTCAAAATGTTTTATTGCGCAACCAGACCTCCACAGCTTTTATTATCTCCTCGTTGGGAGAAAATTTACGACCTATTGAATTTTTTTTCAGTTGAGTGGTCAGTAACGTCGAATAGTAATCTCCAGTTATTGTTCTACCCTTATTAAAAAAATCAATCATGATTACTCCATGGCAATCCCAAAAAACTGGAGCAAGAACTTTTCCAGCACATTTTTGGACACGAAACTTCTTAGGTCTGGGAAAACCAGAGTATCGCCACTCGACAGTCTGATAAAATCATGTCATAAAGTGTATCGATATTTTCGACGACTGACACAGGAGCTGGCCTTCATGATCGGTCATCATCTTCAATGGAAAATTTACCTCGTAAATCTGCTCACCTCTTAACGCTTCTAAATACAGGTACTTGATGATGGCTTGATACTCCAATTTGTCGATTTTCCCAATTTCGGTGGATATATTTTTTCTTTCAATTTATTGCGTAACTCTGGTTTTCATTTTTAACGTAAAACTTAACACTGACATTTTTAATAAGTTATTTTTCGTTGCTATTGTAACGCAATATTTTGTTTATGCATGGAACTGGTCTAGGCCACCAACTTATCAATACATCGTCGTATAGTTCAAATGGGGGACGACAATGACCCTCCACTTTGGGATTCTCAAATATTTGAGGTTATCTACTCGGAAATAACATTTTCATCACTTTAGGGTTATGTGACACACAATACCAATTTGTTGGGGTTTATCTAAGAGATAAACAAATTTTAAATTGTTCACAATATCCAGTGCAAATGAGTAATTATTGAATTTACCACTCAATTTGAAAATTGTTCTAATTCACTCTGAGTAATGATAGCTAGTATTTTCTCCAAGAAATATTCCATTGATGATTTGCAGTTATTACGAATACCAAAAACAGTTGATATCTTATGAATCACCTTTTCCTGTAGTTTTTAGTATCTTTCGACCAAATGGATCAAATTCCATATTTTTTCAATGCCTTTAGTGAGTTACTAATTCAATCAACTCACCATATGAAATCAAATTATACGCGGTAATATCTTTTGTTTTATACAAAACACATAGAAACTAGAGAACATCGAAACAAGCGTCATACAGTGTAATAGTGAGTATGGTGGTAGTGGTAGTAAATGCAGCACACAAATTGTTCTCACGTATTTTATGCAATAATCATCACTTTTCCCTTTTGTTTTCTATTATCATCTTCATTAGCCATTCGAAGTATTATCTGATTTGGAATTGTCAGTATTGATATGGCCATTCGTTTTCTTAATGCTTATTTGACACTTCCCAATTTGTCACTATGCAATCCTATCAACCATTTGAAGGTATCTACGGCTCCATTTTCCAATTCTTCTTCATACTTATACAATTCGATATTATGTATGATTGTACCATTCAAGTCCAGAAAGAAATTATGCTCATTTACGTTTCAAACTATAAGCATTCTTACTTCTTGTCGGCATCATTTTCCTCATCATGGCTCTTCACATTACTACAAATATTTCGAAATATGTGATTTAAGGTAGTTTTGAAAATAATAAATTGATGCAATCAAATATTTTGTTGTTGAGCTAAGTGGTTTTTAAAATATTTATTTTGCCAATCTATCACGAGATTTAAGAATAATAAATCAATTAAAATTAGAGGAAATGCAGCTGTAGCACCTGCATTATGGAAATATGTATTAATATCTGTTCTCGATAAATAAAGAACATCTGTTGTACTTAAAATTTGGGTTGCCAATTTAACTTTCATAGCTATTATGTTTGAGCGAGAATGAAAAAAAATCTAGCTGCTCAATAACCATCACAAAAAGCCGTTACATTGTTTCCACCTATATATATATATTCCAGCTATATATGATAAGGAATCAATCTGATGAGTTTTAAACATGAAAAAAAAAGGATTATGATAGAGTGGAGTGATAAACTCCACTTTAATAATGAAAATAATGAATTTTGATCTTCTGCTTTAGAAGATAATCTATAAAAAATACATCGAGTGAAAAAGAAGACATGTACCAACAAAATTAAAAGGAGTAACAGAAAGAGGCATATTCAAAATTATACTTATCTACAATTATTCTATATATCTCGTAACAGTAAAGGATGACAGAGAGTTGAAAAGCTAAGAACAACTGTGCGAAAACATTTAGAAATGTGGTCCCCTCAAAATTCTTTATACATATAATTAATATAAAATAGATACCTTCCATAGGACAGCTGTAAGCCTACATTTTGATGTTTAGGACTTGTTTTGAAAAGAATACTGTTCCCTTTTCGTTCTCTCAACGTTTTTGCTTCCATTAGAATGACTTGATAACAATATACTTTCAACTGGTTGTTGAGAAGCTAAAAAAATAAAACAAAAGTGTGTGGGTATGTATCAGTAGAAACCCAAGCAGCACAGTGTCGTTACTATGACGTCAATTATAGGCCATTGGCGACCAATGGGGACGTCTAAAATGACGTGATTATGACGGGTTAATGTCACATCCTACAGACGTCAACTAATGACGTACCTAGTCCGGCTGGTGAGACGTCAAAATGACGTACTTACTTTTGACAAATGACGTATAAGTAGGATCAAAAATATAAAAAAATGCGTTCAAATTAATACCAGTTTATTACAAAATCTTAAAAAACTACATACTATTACACTTATAGAACATAAAAGTTGAAATAAGGAATTACTAATGATGCAATAATGAAAATGACAACCATTCCTGCTTGAAAGGAAAAACAATACATTTCGAAAAAACTTTGTGGCAGTGCAATAACTCGATATACTCTGATAAATTTTGGATGCGATACACATAGAATTCTTTTGAGTCGACAGGGTATTTGTAAAATGAACGGTAATCCTGAAACCTCCTACCTAATATAAAAACTGCTCCATTATTATCCACTACTATATTTTCTATTTTGAAAACCAGTCCTTCTAAGGTAAGACAAAAACAATTTGCTTCTGAATATGATGCAATAGAAAAAATAAAATCTTTATAATGAAGCTTTTTATACTGCTTGCAAGAGAAATTTGGCGTTGGTCCTAAGAAATGGGACAATTCACATTTACAGAAGTGTTCATCATCAGGTGAAGTAGAGTCATGTTTTTCGTACACTGTCATTTCAATTTCTTTTAAGCGTCTATTAATCTGTTGTAACGGTTTATTCGGAGACTGAACTAACGATTTTAAATGGTGGAGATAATTTTCAAATGGAAATGCTGACGAATTGTCTAGTGGCCCGAAATTTTCAACGTCATCTGCCAAATGTAATAAGGAATGTACATTGTAAACTAAGAACTCTAATCCGTAGGTCTTTTCACTGTGCGTTACGAATAAATGCAAAAGTTGGCGCGCAAATGGAACTCCGAATTTTTCAATATGGCGTTTAGAAATAAGTATCATAATTGAACAATGAAATAGCAAAAAATGCTCATATATTGCCAAATTGACATTCCCATACAAAGCAACTGGCCCAATATACAGTAAAAATATTCGAAATTCCGTTGCTTTCCAATCTGCCAACTGAGACAAACTGCGCCCTTTCCGATTGAATTCTACTGGAATACATTTACTGAGAAAAACAATTTTTTCAGATACATTTTGAAATGCAGTAGAGCTCATTTTGGCTCGGCTTGCGCCTCCTGTCCAAATACGCAAAAGTTTTTTCATTACACCTAGACAAACTAGGTGTATATAGTCTAAAGAAAAGACATAGATCAAATCTATAGGAAGAGCTATTAGAGGAGATTCTCCATGATGATGAGATACATCAATTTTAGTCCGAAAAGATTCGTTGTCTCTCTTGTTAAAAGGTAAATTTTTGAAAATGACACGTCCCAGGTGTTCTCCAGAGTTGTCGCACCTTTCACAGGAACTATACCCTGAATGGGTCTTCACACATTTCAGATATGCGCGCGCAGGAGCATCGCAAACAAAGCTGTGAACTTTTACTTCATGGATATTATTATTAATTTCAATGCCCGTGGTAAGTAAGTTCGATAACTCAATTAAAAAATCTTCTAAAAACGCTGACAATAAATTTGATTTGCCACTTCCTAAAAAAGAACCAATAACAAACGGCTCACTATTAAAATTTTTTACAAATGCTAAAATGGGCCAGAGATCATGTTTCTGACCATTTCTATAAATGGGCAGTTCATCTACATTAAATGAAATGTTGATAATGCTGTACTGAGAAATATTAGGCACTGACAATAACTTTAATTTTAAAGCGTTAACAAGTCCAAAATGACAATATTCGCCATTTAACAACGATTTTGTTTTCGTTTCTCTGGGCGTTTTCAGCAGCGTTCGACTGTCTAACGGTAACTCATTATGGTATGGATGCAAGATATGCAAGAGATGAGTAACTGCTGTACGTCGAACGTACCTTGAAGCTGCCCAGTTTGACAATTTCGAATGCAAATCGCTAGGCGGCGGTTCATTAGAAAATAAATCGTTAGGGGGCACGTTACTGGAATAGGAAGTCAAATGGTTGTATAACGTCGCATCATTGAAGAGCAAATTTTCATTAGGCGAGTTTACATTAAAATCTAAATCTCTTGAGGAACAGGTGTCATTTTCACTTCCACACATTGAATCAGCAAAAAAATGGAATTTGATGATTCATTGGAATCATTATTAACTATTAAAGATGTATTATAACAATTCTGACTCACAGGTGCTAAATTTGCTTCTGCCTGTTAAAAATAATACTTTTCTGGTTTGTGTTTAATAATATAGGTATTAGTTTTTTTACTTTCTGGCCTACTGTTAAGATATATGAAAATAAAAAAAGAAGAAGTCAGTTAGTGAGAATCATAGAGAATTATCGAGAATGATTCATTATTAAGGTTAAGATGATATATTAATATGATTTGTATTGTACATGGAGTTGACAAATAAAGGTGTATAAGAAGGAAGACTATAAGTTAATTATTTAAAAAACAACAGGTTATGGGCCCAGGTGATTCTGTGGATAATTAAAATATAAAGAAAATGGCTAATTCACAAATAAAAAATATTTATAACATAGAACTATTGAATGGTGAAAATTATTACTCATGGAAATTTAGAGTGAAAATATTACTAGAAGAAAAAGATGTGGCAGAATGGATAGAAAAAGAATTTGTGGAATCAGATTATACAGTGGAAAAAGACAAAAAGGAAGCTATGAAAAAAGATAAGTTATGTAAGTCATTGATAATACAATGTTTGGATGATAAGCAATTAGAATTTGTAACGGAAAAAAAATACAGCCTATGGTATGTGGCAAGCTTTAGGAGATATTTATGAAAAAAAGGATTACCCGGGCAAATGATGCTAAGAAGAATGTTAATGTCATTAAAATTAAAAGAGAATGAAGATTTGGAAGGTTATTTGACAGAATTTGATGATCTTGTTAGGAAGATAAGAGCTACAGGGGCTGTTATGAGTGATGAGGACATTGTATGTATGTTAATGATGGGGATGCCTCGAAGTTTTGAAACAGTTATAACAATATTAGAGAATATGGATCCTAAAGTGTTAACAATAGATTTCGTCAAAAGAAAATTTAGAAGTGAAGTAGAAAGAAGAAAAGCATTAAAATCTGAACAATCAACTTATGAACAAAAATCAGCAGTATTTAATACTACAAATACTAGAAAAATAGTGTGTTTCCGGTGTCACAAGGAAGGACATATGCAAAAAGACTGTAAAGAAAGTGTACCAGGGCAATCAAATTCAAGAGTTGTGCAAGGTGGTTTTACAAGAGGTAGTTTCAGAGGAAATTATAGAGGTGGTTATAGTAGAGGAGGTTTTCGAGGATATGCAACTCCAAGTAGAGGTTTCACTCGAGGTAGAAGTTATCATACAAACTACAGAAATCAGGGAAATCATGTAGAGGTGAACAAGAAACAAAGTTCAGAAGATCAGGAAGAGCAAGATGGAATATGTTTTTTGATGAATGGTAATGAAAGTAAGATTGTAAATAACGATAATATCTCATTCTATATAGATTCAGGCTGTACAGATCATTTAGTAAATAATAACAAATATTTTTATGAATATTTAGAATTAAAAACACCAATTAACATAGCAGTAGCAAAGAATAATGAATATTTGAGGGCAATAGGTATTGGAAATATTAAAGTTTTGAGTAAAATAAATGGAAAGATCATTGAATGCATAATAAAAAATGTTTTTTACGTTCCAAATTTAAGGAAGAATTTATTATCAGTAAAAAGATTAGAAATGTCTAATGTATCTGTAGTTTTTGAGGGTGGTCAGGTTAGTTTATATAATGAAAATAAATTGATAGGAGTAGGATTTAGAAACAGGCTTTATGAGATTATTTTTGAGTATAAGATAGAAAATCGATGTTTTATGATTGAAAATGATGACAATGAATCAATGATGTGGCATAAAAGATTAGGGCATATATATAATGCAAATTTAAAGTTATTAGTTGATAAAAGAATGGTAAAAGGTTTGGAAAATGTAAATGTAAATAAAATTGATTTTTGTGAAGCCTGTGTAAAAGGTAAAATGACAAAACTTAGATTTGAAACAAGATCACATGCAAAAAGATTATTAGAGATTGTTCATACTGATGTTGTTGGACCAATAACGCCACTAAGTCACGATGGGGGTAAATATTTTGTTACATTTGTGGATGATTTTTCTAATTTTTGTACAGTGTATATCATAAAAGGTAAAGATGAGGTGTTTAAGTGTTTTGAAGAATATGTAAATATGGTACAATCAAAATTTAACATAAAATTGGCAGTGCTAAGATGTGACAATGGAGGGGAATATATTTCCAAAGATATAAAAGATTTATGTAAATCAAATGGAACTGTTTTAGACTATACAATACCATATACGCCACAGCAGAATGGTAAGGCTGAGAGGTTTAATAGAAGTTTGTTGGAAAAGGCAAGAACAATGATAGAAGAAGCCAACCTGCCAAAAACGTTTTGGAATGAGAGCATTAGAGTAGCTGCTTATATTTTAAATCGTAGCCCTAGCAAACATTTAGAAAATGTTACACCAGCAGAATTGTGGTATGGTAAAAAACCTGATATAAAAAATATTAAGATATTTGGATGTACAGCATATGCTCATATACAAAAACAATTTAGAGAAAAGTTTGATCCAGTTTCTGAAAAAATGATTTTTATAGGATATACAAATACAGGTTATAGATTGTGGAGTATAAAAGGAAAAAGGGTGATAGTAGCACGAGATGTTATATTTAATGAAACTGATTTTATTTATAAAATAAAAAAGGCAAGTATTGAAATAAATAATAGAGAACAAAACAGTTTAGAAGAAAACGTTGAAATAGAATCCGAAGAAGATGAGAGTAATGATGAAGCTCATAGAAGAAAAAATTTTGAAAGAATAAAAAGGAAAGTCAAAATTCCAGAAAAATATAATGATTATGAATTATATATGGCATTTGATGCAGTATCATTTGTAGAAAAAGTACCAGAGACAGTGGAGGAAATAGATAATAGAAGTGACAAAAATATGTGGATACAGGCTATGAAAAGGGAAATTGATTCAATTGAGAAAAATGAGACATGGAATGAAGTAGAGAAACCGGAAAAAGCAGAAATTTTGACAGCTAAATGGGTATTTGCTAAGAAACCATTAGAAACAATAATGGAAGACAGATACAAAGCGAGATTAGTTGTACGAGGATGTGGACAGAGAAATACTTATGATTATGATGATATATATTCACCTGTGGCAAAAATGACAACAATAAGGACTCTTCTAACAGTGAGCAATCAATATGGATATTATATAAAACAACTTGATGTGAAAACGGCATTTCTAAATGGAGATTTAAAAGAAGAAATATATGTTTATGCGCCAGAGAGGGTAAATTGTAAACCAGGATGTGTTTTAAAATTGAATAAAGCTCTTTATGGCTTAAAACAAGCTGCAAAATGCTGGAATATAAAAATAAATACATATTTATTAAATTTAGGTTTTACAAGATCAGAAACTGATTATTGTCTATATACAAAAGTTGATGAAGATAAACAAATTATGTATTTATTACTCTACGTGGATGATATCATATTAGCAGGGCAAAAATTAAATAAAATTGAAATTTGTAAAAATGATTTAATGAGATGTTTTGATATAAAAGATAAAGGAGATTTAAAGAGTTTTCTAGGACTTGAAGTAAATTATATTAAAGAAGAAGGAATCTTGGAATTAAGTCAAAGAAGATATTTACTTGGAATATTAGAAAGATTTAATTTTGATAATTGCAATCCCACAGCAACACCTATAGATCCAAAGTTTAATATTTTTGAAAATAAAGATGATGAATGCACACTACCAGTAAGACAACTAATTGGATGTTTAATGTATCTGATGCTTGGAACAAGACCAGATATCAGTTACTCAGTAAATTATTTAAGTAGATTTCAAGATAAAAATAATAGTTTGGTGTGGACAGGATTAAAAAGAATTTTAAGATATTTAAAAGGAACAGTTAATATGCATTTAAAATTTGAAAGAAAAAATAATGAAAGTTTGTTTGAGTGTTATGTGGATTCTGATTGGGGAAGTGAAGTGGTAGATAGAAAATCAGTGTCAGGATATTTAATTAAATTATTTGGTAATATAGTGATGTGGGTAACAAGAAAACAAAATTGTGTGACTCTTTCAAGCTCAGAAGCTGAGTTAGTGGCATTATGTTCCGCAGTACAAGATTGCTTATGGTTTAAGAAATTATTGTTTGATATGAAAGTCAATATTCAAAATTTTAAAATATATGAGGACAATCAAGGATGTATAGCTTTGATAAAAAATCCCGAAAATAACAAACGTGTAAAACATATAGATATAAAATACAACTTTGTGTGTGACATTTTAAATACAAAGAAAATGGAATTAACTTTTATTGGAACTAAAAATCAAGTAGCAGACATTTTAACAAAGGGGCTCCACAAAAGACAGTTTTATAAGAATAGAGATTATTTAAATTTATGTTAAGATATTTTGTTTATTATTAATGTTAATAAAAGAAAAAAATCAAAATATAATATTTGAAATTTCATAGAAAAGTATTAAGAGAGGGTGTTAAAAATAATACTTTTCTGGTTTGTGTTTAATAATATAGGTATTAGTTTTTTTACTTTCTGGCCTACTGTTAAGATATATGAAAATAAAAAAAGAAGAAGTCAGTTAGTGAGAATCATAGAGAATTATCGAGAATGATTCATTATTAA
This sequence comes from Diorhabda sublineata, assembly GCF_026230105.1. Classification (NCBI taxonomy): domain Eukaryota; kingdom Metazoa; phylum Arthropoda; class Insecta; order Coleoptera; family Chrysomelidae; genus Diorhabda; species Diorhabda sublineata. Next base: position 3,280,422 of record NC_079486.1, read on the forward strand.
GGTTAAGATGATATATTAATATGATTTGTATTGTACATGGAGTTGACAAATAAAGGTGTATAAGAAGGAAGACTATAAGTTAATTATTTAAAAAACAACACTGCCACCCTTCTGTAGAGTTGTCTTTGACTAACAACACTTTTTTTCTTACGGGTTGCCATGCAGCTGCTTTTTCAATTTCTCTGGTGCATGTTTCAACCACACCTTGATGGTATCTTCTATTTCTTTCTGACTGACTAGAGGGGAGCTTTTTCTTACAGCACCTAAAAATGTTGTTTCAGATTAATAATAAGTATGCACCTACAAGTGAAAACACTTACCAATAATCACATCCTTTACGTTTAAGTTTTTAAAAGCCTTTTTATCACCTCGTTTGCCACAAAAATTCCAATTAGTTGCAAGAGAATGAGTGAACAAAAAATTTAAAATGCGGTTTGTATGTCCAGTAAAATCTCTCCCTCCAAAAGTCGATAGATATGCCGACTGGAATCACATAATTTAAATTGTAAAATACATATTAAGTGGTACAGAACACCCACCAAAGCCAGGCAATTATTTTTTTCACTCAGGTATGTTTCCAATTTGGTAATATCCTCTTGAGAATTCAAAGGAAACTGTACGCCTATATCATCTGGTAAATCTGTATTACTGGCGTGATTGCCACTGCGATCTTGTTTTCGGATCCACTGCAAAATTTGATTGTTCTGTTCTCTAATGGTCTTCAATAAAGTCATTACAACTTTTGGTTGCCGTTCGCCATTACGCGCACACGCGTTCACACCAGCAGTCCAGCACGCATGCGCCTGCACGTCTCGTATCGTATCGTGGCATTTCGATTAAAAACGCGCCAAAATTAAATCTTGGTCGACAGCCTCGACAGGAATCGATGCTAAAAATAATTGTTTCCTACTAATAAAATAGTTAAATAATTGTTAATTACAACATTCTCACTTCATCTTTAAATTCAAATTGCATTTCCACTTAAAACGTCAGTTTAGTATTTTCATTGCTAATTAATGAATTTATATTTATATCCAAATTTTAGGTAAACAACAATTTAAAATGTACAATTTTTTATAAAGCACGTATAGGGCTTAGTTTTTGTAATAAACTTTCGTTCTAATTTTTTTTATAGTTGATTAAAAAGCACTTAAAACGACCGAAAACGTACGAAAGACGTCTCTAGACGACGTCAAAATGACATCTGAAATGTCACGTCATATGGACGTCGCTTATTGGTCTACGACGTCGCCGACTAATAATGTCCAATAATTGACGTCATTATACCGACGCTGTGCTGCTTGGGAATGGCATTACCTCACCCAATTCAAACGAACATGTTTCTTCAATAATCAACAACTCTAAAATACCTTAGACATGGAGTGCAATAAACCATTAAGTTGCATTACAATGTATTCCCTAAGCTAAATTTACACTCAACCAAGTCATATGCATACAGGACTTTTCAGGAATATTCTTCATTACTCATTCAGTTTCATTGGCAGATATAGTGTTGAATTTGTACAAAGTGATGAAATGGTAAGTGACTTGAAAGTTCTTATTCAAAAACTGGTAAGACAATAATTTGATGGAAACATGACATTGCTAAAGTTATTTTTTTCAGACTAGTTTGAGATTTTCAAAGGAAGTCACCTAAAATACTTAACAAAATATATAATTTAATATCAAATATTGATGAGCAACTACTAATTATTTTGATTAAGAGTAAATTTATTAGAAAAATATTAATATTTAGACAAATATCAACTCACTGGCAACATTTTTCATCAATTCATTGTAAACTACAAGTTACTTATTCTTCACAATTGGGGTGGAGTCTCTTTAAATCAAACCAATCAAAAATTACTCAATATTTTATTTTCTTACCTCAGAAATATGAATAAAACAAGTAAGATGTGTCAGAACAATACGAGGATCTTTTCTATCATTTATTTTTGTGCAGAAATACCACAGTTCATTTGAATGATCTTTATCTTGCAATTCCATAAGGTAGGTACTCAAAACTACTAAGGGTTCCCATGTGAATCCATCCAAACGCTCCTATTATATCAATCATTATATACAGGTAAATATTTAAAAAAAAAATGTGTTTTTGGGGACTGTTTTATCAAATTTCCAAAAATATTTCCTAAATGATAGAATCACTGCAAAAATCTTCAAAGCCGGGTAGATGGTGTTCTCTTGTTGCTACTTCAATAATATAATTCTTTTTTTGTAACTTGACATTCACAGACGTTACACTACAAATTTCCAGGCCCAGTTCAGATCAAGCTACCATAGCGAAATTAGTAAATATGTTAGAGTACATACAATTCTTTTTTATTAGAGGCCATTTTGGTAAATGAGAAATCACGCTCCTTTACCTAAAAATAAATTATTTGTAAACTACTTCCAGTATTGGTGTAGTGCCTATACTAATTATTAAAAAAGATATTCAAACACTTGCCAACACCTTAAAAGCATATTCATCAACATAAAACATTGTGTTGTATACGTGAGTATTTTTATCAAATTACTTAGTTAAAGGTGTAGAAAGTGTGAAAAATAATTGTACATACCTACTATAAGAATCAAAATTTTAAAAATTTATACATTTTCAGTCAAAATTTACTTCATTACATAAACTACATTCACTTAATCTTCACGTATAAAACTTAAACATAAGTAAGTTTTCCAACTAGATACCAATTCCGTTTCTAACATTATAATGAATTCCGAAGTTCCTTTGTTTCAAACTTTGGTTTACTTTGACCTTGGCTCTAGCTCTACTAAATTTGGTGAATGGACAATATTTCCCACAATTGATCTAAACAAAGATCAAGAAAATAATTTTGACGAGAATGTTTATGAAAAAATATAAGCTAGGCAACATTGCTATGTAACTGTATTCATTTATGTTTTTGTTTTATCTAGCATAGAATGTTTGAAAGAAATAATATCAAATACTAGTTTTATTTCAATACAAATTTACTGTAGACATGTACCAACAAATCTTCGAGACAAACATATAGGTTTTTAACTAGGATATGCTTATTTATTATAATCATTAGTCAATTTAAGTCAAAAACAAGATGAAAGTAATGTGAAAACAAAAAACAAAGGCTAATAGATTAGCCTGGCCAGCAACTTCAGTACTTTCATCAAGTTGAAGTGAAAAGTTTGTTTTATTTAAACTGTAACAGTGAATTTGACCGATTTTTTTTTGCTTCCTTCTCAGTGAATGAAACTTCAGATTCTAACCTACAGAGTGTTCTGTTCCTTTTTTAGCTATCAATATGAATAGGCGATAAGATACAAATGTAGCTTGTCTATTTTTCTCACCAGAAATTGATGTTTTCGTTATTGAGTTTGACTTTAAGAATTCTTTTTCTTTGTACTGAAAGAAATACATATGTTTTTTTTTTGTGAAAAGTCTTTACAGTTTTGAAGGTTTCATACTCTCATCAGCAAATACTTCGAAACATAAAACACACTGAAGTAGCAGGTTGTCATCTGTGCCAGTAACCACAAAAACCATATTTCAAATAATCAGCAATGTACTTATGGTTCGGTTTTGCCTTCTTAGGGACTTCTTTTAAAAATTCTAAACTAGCCTAATAAAAATAAGTTTTGCATTGAAATGTTTATTATTATAAATTATTAATAAATGAATTTTGTCTTATCACTTGTTTTTAAATAAGTATTTTTAAGGCAATTACCATTTAACCAATCTAATCACTTTGTACAAATTAAACATTATATGTGCAAATCGAACTAAACGAGTAATGGAGAACTGTTCTGAAAAGTTTTGATTGTATGTGACTTGGTTGAGATATTATAGATTATAAGGGAGACTAGCTAAAACGTTCAAATAAGATGTGAGAATGCTTATCGTTTGAAACGTAAATGAAAATGATTTCTTTCTGAACTTGATTGATACAATCATACCTAATTTAGAATTGTATAAGTATGGAGAATTGGAAAATGGAGCCGAAGATACCTCCAATAATGATCTTTAACTCGAATGGATACAATTATGGAATAAACGTTTGATTGAATGGAAAAGTGTTGATTATTTCATAAAGTACGCGAGGACAATTTGTGTGCTGCATTTACTACTACCTACTGCTACCACCACACTTACTATTATACTGTCTGACGCCGGTTTCGATGTACTCCTCTAGTTTCTATGTGATTTGTACAAAACAAACAAACAAACAAACAAAATATTACTACGTATAATTTGATATCAAATGGTTATTTGATTGAATTAGTAACTCACTAAAGGTATTGAAGAAAATATGTAATTTGATCCATTTGGTCGAAAGATGCAAAAAACTACAGGAAGAAGTGATTTATAAGATATCTACTGATTTTGGTATTTGTAATAACTGCAAATTATCAAAGGATTATTTCTTAAAGGAAAGATTATCATTACTCTGACTGAATTAGAACAACTCTAAAATTCAGTGGTAAGTTCAATAATTACTCATCTTGTACTGGATACTGTGAACAATTTGAAATTATTATTATAATTATTTTCTAGTTTATGCTCTTTGAAAAATAGCGAATGAATGCTCTCAAATTTTTTCGATAATAATATAATGGATCGTATAGAACTGCTTTTGTTACTTGCCATTTTTCTTGATTAAAAAATTTCTTATAATTAAAAATCACATTGTTAACAGAAGTTAATTTGTAATTAGAATTTTCTCTATATAGAAAAATTGTTTCTGATTTTGTATAATAGTGCTCGTTTCTATAATTGATCTTCACACAAATGTTTTTGTAATCCATTTACTTAACACACTTTATCTGTCTTGATTGAACTTCTCAGTGAATATGTAACTAAATCAAAATAATTATTGAAAATTGTGAAGTTATTTTGGTTTTCTAGAAAATCCCAGTGTGACAGATTTTGTTGTAATATTAGTTTCTTCTATAGTATAAATAAAAGAAATTTATACAGGTTCTTCTATACTTTTATTATATTAGAAGTAAAACTACACAAAATGACTTGAATCTGAAAGTAACCATTTTTTTTTATCTTTTCTTGACATAATAATCATCCTTGCCAACTTAATTGCTGGGTTACGTTCAGTAATTTTTTACAACACTACCCCTTAACCAGCAATTAATTTAGACCAATATTTTTAGTACAAAAATATGCTTGGGATTATGCAGCCCTTTTGTTAAAAGATCTGCTACCATTTTTTCAGTAGGCATGTATTTAATTTCAACCAAATTTTTTTTTCAATTACTTCCCTTACAAAATGGTACTTAGTGTCTATATGTTTAGTTTTGTTATGGTAAACAGGGTTTTTTAACAATTTTTGTGCACTTTGGCTGCCATTGGAAAGAATTACGGGCTTAGTCTCACAAAACTCATTTAAAAAACCACAAACAAATATGGCTTCAATTTTAAACCGACTTCAATAGGAGTCAAAACAGTTTTAGCATCACCTAACTTGAAACGCTCTAATAATTCTAAAATATAGTTCCTCTGATTAACTTTAATCATATTGTTTTGTTTGTCAAAATCTATATTTAAACCTAAAAAATATTTGATTAGCCCCAAGTCTTTAATTTTAAATTGTTTTGACAATTCCTGTTTGAAGTTGGTTTTAAAAACTGAGGAATTTGAACAAATTAAAAAATCATCAACATAAAGGGCCACTAGAATTATAAATTTGTCCTTGTTTTGGAAAAATATACATGGTTCAAAACTTGATTGCTGAAAACCTAAGTCTTTTAAGACATTTTTTACTTTAATATTCCAAATTCTGGAGGATTGTTTTAATCCATATATAGCCTTTTTTAATAAACATACTTTATTTTCATTATTTTTTAGAATAAACCCCTCAGGTTGCACCATGTAAATTTCTTCATCCAAGTTTCCGTTTAAAAATGCAGTTTCTACGTCTAAGTGGTCAATATCTAAACTTAATTCTACAGATAAAGCAAACAATATTCTTATTGTAGAGTATCTAACTACAGGTGAAAAAGTTTCAAAATAATCTATACCAAAGGTTTGTGTGAAACCCTTTGCAACTAGCCGTGCTTTATATCGTATTTCATTATTTGAATTCCTTTTTAAACAAAACACCCACTTATTTTGCACAACATTTCTGTTTGATGGACGGTCTACTAAAATCCATGCCTCATTTTTCATTAATGATTCGTACTCTCGTTCCATTGCTTTTTCCCAATTTCTTCTGTCACTTCTTGACATCGCTTCATCTACGGTCTTTGGATCTTGCATTTCATTATAAGTTTCCTTATTCATCACATTGTATGAAATGTAACCTTCATAATTTCTTTTCTTTGACACCCTTCCTGATCTGGTTACAATTTCTTGATCATTAATTTCCTCAAAGTTTTCACCTCCAGTTTCTTCTGGAATTTCATTTTCTTCTTCATTGATATTATTATTTGATCCTCCACCTTCTTCATTTATGTCACTATCATCCACTCCAGGTTTAGTTTTTGTTTGTAGGTCAACAGTAATTGCTGAATCAGGATCTGAGTTGCTAGTTTCAGCCTTACAATTATTTATATTTTTAAAAGGTTGATTCAGAAATTCATTAAATTTTACATTACAACTTATAATAATTTTATCTGTATCTGTATCTAGAATTCTATAAGCTTTACTATTTTCACTGTATCCCACTATAATACCTATTTTTGCTCTTTTCTCTAGTTTAGATCTTTTTTCTTTTGGAATGTAAACAAAAGCCTGAGAACCAAATGTAATGAAATATGATAAATCAGGTTTCTTTCCAATCCATAACTCATAAGGTGTCTTTTCTTCACTTTTAGTATGTAGTCTATTAGAAATGTAGTTAGCAGTTGTTACTGCTTCCCCCCAATATTTATGGGGTAAGTTAGTATCTAATAACATACACTTGCCGATTCCATCAATGTTCTATTTTTCCTCTCCAACACACCATTTTGCTCTGGACAATATGGTGCAGTCGACTGAAAGCTTATACCAAAACTTTTGAGTAGCTTCTGCACAGCTACCCCTGTATATTCCCCTTCATTATCACTTCTAAATGTTTTTGGATAGACCCCAAAAATATTTTTGACTTCTAGAATGAATTCCTTTAGTTTAATATATACTTCATCTTTAGATTCTAATAAATAAAGTGTGGTATATCTTGAAAAATCATCAGTTAAAGTCAAATAATATTTCTTTTTACCAACAGTAGGGGTTCTCATAGGTCCACATATATCACTATGGATTATATCAAGAACTTTAAACGTCTACTTTCTGATTTTTTAGGAAAAGATTTCCTCATTAATTTACCTTCAATACAAGTGACACATTGTTTTTTCTGACCACAATCATTTATTTTTATGCCAATAGCTAAATCTTTACTTACTATCATTTTTATATCATCCGGGCTTCTGTGACCTAAACGTCTATGCCATGTATGTATATAATTATTCATTTCCTCACACGTTTTTACAATATTTACTTTTTCTGAAAACGTGTTTAATTTATATAAACCATTACAGTATTTTCCTGTGGCTATAATAGAATTATTAATTTCTATATAACAATTACAATCATCAAACTTTATGTTATAACCAGCTTTTGTAATTTTAGACACCAATAACAGATTATTGCTTAGCTCAGGTACAAATAAAACATCTTTAAATTTTAAACTTATGCATTTACCTGAAATTTCTGTTTTTACTAAAATATCACCTTTACCTTTGACTTGCATTTCCTGTCCATTTGCAACTATAATTTTATTTAACTTTGAATAGTCCAATTTAATAAATAATTCTGGATTATTTGACATGTGACTTGTAGCCCCTGAATCAATATACCATTCTAGATTATTTTTACTGTTACCGGAAACATTGAAACAAAAAACTGAGTCAGACAACTCATCACCTTCAACAGTTACTTTGGCATGTTGCTTTCCCTTATTTCTGTCTTTCTTCATGAAAAAACAATCTTTTTTGTAGTGACCTTTTCTATGACAATAATAACATTCTATTTTTTCTTTCATCTTCTTCGAAAACTTTTTATTTGTGTTTAATGCCGTCTCTGTTGAACTGGTATTTTCTTTTCTTTTATACTCATCCATTAGTTTTCCCTTTACATATTCAAGAGTCAATTCATCATCTGGCCCAGCATCTAATGCTGTTACTAATGTGGAATAACTTTTTGGCAGTCCACCTAACAATAATGCAGCTACATGGAAGTACTTAATAGTCTCACCAACTCCTCGTAGTCTTTCAACTAATTCTAGTATTTCTTTAATGTATTCATGCATTGGTTCATTTTCAAGTCTAGACTGATACAGCTTCCTCAATAAATACAACTTGTTACTTAAATTATTTCTTTCATGTACCTTTTGCAGTTCATTCCACATTTCTTTCGCATTCTTGCATTTATAAATGTGTGCTATCTGATTGTCTTCGATACTTAATGAAATTGTAGCTTGTGCTTTTTCATCTTTACGTTTCCATTCAACAGATGGTTCATTTGGTATTGCCTCTTCTACAACAGACCAATTTCCTTCTCGTGTAAGCAACATTTTAATTCTAAATTTCCAATTTTGATAATTGTTGTTGTCTAATTTGGCGAAAGTAAACTTTACACTTTCAGATCCCATTTCTGCTTTTAATTTGCTTTACAAGCCAAGCCGGCACGCCTTATTTTTTAGGTTAGCTTTTATACTTTACTTTGAAATTCACTGAAGCTTATTAAATCTGACCTGGGCCCATAACCTGTTGTAATTTTCGTTTCTTCTATAGTATAAATAAAAGAAATTTATACAGGTTCTTCTATACTTTTATTATATTAGAAGTAAAACTACACAAAATGACTTGAATCTGAAAAGTAACCATTTTTTTTTGACATAATAATCATCCTTGCCAACTTAATTGCTGGGTTACGATCAGTAATTTATTACAACAGATTTTGTATAGAAATTTTAAAACTTTGACTTATATTTTGTATTGATTGATGTCTTATACTTTGTTATTTTCAAACTAAAACTATTTAGATGATGTTTCTGTTTGCCAATGAACAAGAGAATTGTTCAGAAAATGGGAAAGTTTTGAAATTAAGAAAAAAGAAAGATCGTTTTAGTTCCATAAAAGGTTATTAGTTTTTCAACTAAAAATATTCAGACAATTTAAAACAAAATATGTTCCAGTCTCAACAACTAGGCCACGTAAGGATTGAGATCTCTCTGTGGTAAAGCATTGTCGGTCGAATATAAAATCACCCTGTATTTAATGAGTTATATTTAGATTATGTAAATTCCAAAGATAATAATAATCTTTTTGTATTTACTCAACCTCTAAACAGAACTAAATTTGTTTATTTCAAAGAAGATCTGTGTATATTTTAGGATTTAGCTTTACTTCGTTTATTTTATATGTATGTTTTAATACAATTTCATTGTTGTTCTATTTTATACTGTTCACTCCTTTATTGTATGAGCAGCTTGAAATTGTTGTCACTATCGACTTGGGCTCCCCTGTGGTGGTTATTCCGAAACCCGATTGGAGTGTCCCACATACTTTTTCAAGCTGGATCCATATTAAGCATATTTGCTTTCGTAAGTATACCAGCGGGGCAGTGTCATTCAAACTATTACCAACCATAGAGGCATGTATAGGATGAACCGATTGAGTATCGGTATAATAACAGCTCCTTCTGTAATGTTGATGAGGTGAGTGAGAACTGTATCCCAGACTACTCTAATTTCTCTAATCTCTATTTGTTTCCCCTGTTATATGTGAATTTTATTTTTTTATTTAAGGATAAGGCTGAAACTGTTGAAATTAGGCATAAAAAATGATTTGCATAAAATTAATAATAAAAAATGATTTTATAACAAACTTTATTGAGAAAATTAACAAATTTTTATCAAAAATTAGAACGAACATTTTTCCTTCAAATCACGACACCATCACTCAAAAGTATCTTTCTGCTATTCTCCTCATATTTCATCCTCCTTCTCTTCTTCATCCTCCTCTACTTCTTGCTCCTCTTCTTCTTCTTCTTCGTAGTCTTCCGCCGAAGATTCCGTCTCATCACCCAAGTTCGCGCGTTTCTTTTGTTTACCGCCGCCATCCTCACTCGCGTATCTCTGTCGCTTCGTGTTTCTCGAAGATTTCGCATATCTATATATGAAGCTGTACTTTTTCAGTCTGTCGAGCAGCTTCATTTCGACGGCTTCTTTAGCCTGTTTGACGGCTACGTCCATCCTGAGTTTGAGTTTATTGAATTTATCGTTCAACACAAGGTTATCGTCGATATTTTTCAAGAACGGTTTCAAATTTTCGGCATTCACCCAAACCTGTATACTAGTTTACAAATTTCCCACTCTCCATTTTCAGTTGATAAAAAGAATCGCACTCTATTTAAGGTAACTTGAAATTTATTTCGATTTCCACTCCAAATGAAATATTGGAATAAGTAAACAAATCACCCTGTATACCCTGTATACATGTACGTGACATGAACTAAAAAAATGGTACTTACAACACTAACCTAATGAAGTAACCAAGAGAAATATTAGACTTACCGGTTCTAAGGAATCTTTCAAGCAAAAATAATTCTCGATTTCCGGATCATCTTCCACCATAGCCGGCCACCATGGATAACCTTCGATTTTCGCCCAGACGATGCTACCCGCGTTATATTTATTAAATATCATCAGCTCCTTTTCTTTATCGTCGATCGATTGTTCCTTGATTTCGCATCTATTATACCTCTCATCTGGTTTCATCCAACAATACCATTTGTCAGGTAAATCCAGGGGATCTTTCACGTCGGGCAGGTATCTATACTTATCGCAAGAGTCGCAATACACGTAGAGACCGACGTTTCTGAATTCTTGAAGTAATCTCATTTTCTCGTAGAAGCTCTCGTTCAAAAAATCCATATGTTCCTCCTCTTTCGCATCTTTTCTGTTTAGAACTTCCTTGGAATTGGCGTCGCTACAGTTCATTGGTGGTGATGCATCGAACTTATCTGCAGGAGTCACGATAATCTTCGTATCGTTAGCATCTTTTTCCTCCTTTGGAGCTTGGAGCGATACCGTTGAGTTTTGGTTTTGATAAGTTTGTTTTTTCTTCTCCTTAACCATTTTCAACCAGTTATTGAATTTTGTCACTACCAAATTTTTGTAATACAAATTGGTTTCTTTACTCAAAGTCGACGGCATTTTAAAACTTCTACAATTTTAATATACAAATAACACTTATTAACCGTCTTACTTTCATTCACTTAAAAAAATATTTTTGACAATTGTTGACTTTTGAAATTTAAGCACTTTGAAATGTTTATCTCGTTAACCAATCGAAATCATCAATTGATGATATCTTTACGTATATTTAAGAAAAAAACGATTTTTCGCGTTGTACATCACGAAATAAAACCGCTATAATTACGATGATTTAACTATCTGAAACAAATAAAATGAAAATATGTAGACATATATGTAATACCAACTGTCCATATAGGAGTCTTACCTATATGAGTAATAATAGTATAACCATTGTATAAAGAATATTCTTTAGAGTTAGACAACGTATTATCACAAAAATAATATTTTACAACGTTGCATAGAATATTTTTTGTGTTGAAAGTTAAAATGGCAACATGCTAGTACGCTGTGAAGTTGGCTCCTAGTGATATTAGACAGTTTAGGTTATTGCATATCTGTCTATATATTAAGTTATAACAATAAAAAGGATATTTTTATTCTAATAATACTAAAAACAACAAGTTATAGGTCCGAGACTTTTCACTGTATAAATAAATAATTCGGATTACGAAACTAAAAACGAAAATTCATTAGAACAAAAAACTTTTCTGGAAACTGTAACATAAATGGAATAACTTTAAAAGCATATAGAATTATGGACTTGGTTATAAACCGCATAGGTACCGAGTAGTATTCATGATTATGAATATATAAAAACATACATTTGTACATACATACATAACACATATTATGAGCTGTACTGGTAAATGATGAAATATTTGAAAAATTGTCTAAGCTGTATGAAGGAGATACAGAACAATTAAAAGGTAAGGTCACTCAAAAATTTTTCAGCTATATCTATAAGAGAAATGACATTCAATATATCTGTATTCATAAGTGATAATAATAACCACAATGAGAGGCGATGAGTACACATTTAAAAAACTAGAAGATCAAAGCATGATGAAATCTACAAAACGTGACATAAGTGTAAAAGGTATTGGAAACAAACATTTTGATGAATGCTTTCTTCAGAATGTTATAATATTTTCACTGGAACACAAAAGTTAAGTGTCAGACTGGATAATAGAATACATAAAAATGGTTGAAACTAAATTTGATACAAAAGTTCATTAAGTAAGATAGGAAATAATGGAGAATATACGAGTAAACGAATGAAAGAATATACAAAAAATGAGGTACTATTCTTGATTATACTCCAGCAAACTTCCCATAACTTAATGGAAAATTGGATTGAGGGTAAACCTTGGACACTAAGAAATCTAAGTGTATTTGGCTCAGATGCGAGGATTTGGCGAAGATACTCGAAAAGATATCGGCTCTGGAATAAAATTGAAATACATGATATAAAAATAATAACTAGTATATTAAAAGATAATGAAGAAACCAGAAGTCAAAAACAAGATGAAAGTAATGTGAAGAAGAGCCACGATGAGGAAAATGATGTTGAAAACAAAGAACAAATAACAGTAAAGTGAGAAGTGTAAAATAATATTGAGGAGAACAAGGAACAGGAAATAAGGAAATCAAAAAGAAAAATTTCTGACCTATTGTGATTTTCCAACAAAAACAATATTACTTCCTTAAGAAGCTTGAACAATCTTGACAGCACTTTACCTCTTGAGACCCACCGTACTTCACAATGAAGCAGGGATGCTTTTTGCTCACTTCCCATTTGATCACACAGAATAGCAAAAAGTCAGCAAGTTAGCAAGCAACTTCAGTACTTTCATTAAGTTGATGTGAAAAGTTTTTTTTCAAAACTGTAACTGTGAAATTGAGCGATTTTTTTATTTTCTTTTCAGTGAATGAATCTTCAGATTCTATCCTAAAGAGTGTTCTGATCCTTTTTTAGCTAGCTGTCAATATGAATAGGCGATATGATGCAATTGTAGCTTGTCTATTTTGCTCACCACAAATTGATGTTTTCATTAGTGAGTGTGACTTTAAGAATAAGTTCGAATAAGAGGTGAGAATGCTTATCATTTGAACTGAACTTGAATGTTACAATCATACATAATTTCGAATTGTATAGGTGTGAAGAAATGGAAAATGGAACCGAAGATACCTACAATATTAAACTCAAACCTGAATGGATGCAATTATGGAAAGAACGTTTGATTGGATTGCACAGTAACAAATTGAGAAGTTTCAAAGAAGCATTAAGGAAATGATTGGCAATATTGAAAATTCCACATCAGATAATACTTTCGAATGGCTAATGAAGATGCTTATAGAATACAAAATGGGGAAAGTGAATTGAATAATAGAGGTAATTATTTAATTACAATAAATATATGTAAAAACTTATGATGTACATATTGATTGGTTGATTGTACAATGAATCGTCACTGAGGACATACACACAGCTGCCCAAAATTTGTTAAATGGACAATTGACAAAAGTAAAAGTCCTTTAAAGATACTAGAAGAATATTCACATTGAGAAATCCAAGACATGTACTACTATTACCACACTCACTTTTACAATGTCTGACACCTGTTTCAATGTTCTCCATTAGTCTCTATGTGTTTTGTACATAACAAAAAAATATTACCGAGTATAATTTGATTCAAGATCATCAGTTGATTGAATTAGTAAACTCACTCTCTACTCAATAACAACATTCTGTAGGCTAATGTAAAAGGCTTTTCTTGTTTGAATTTCCCGCCTCCCAACTGACACGGCAACACTGCAAATGTCAATAGGCAGTGTTGTTTTATTACTATTATTACTATATCTATACAAGAAAAAATTACTAACAATAATTTATTCAATCTGCTTAAGTTATTTAAACAACTTTTTTTATTAACAGCAAGGACACGGAGGTAAACGTATCAATAGTTTTGGAGCTCAACGAGGTTTGAAATTTTTATAAAAAAATTCATGTATATCTTATATGAATGAATAATCTACATACCTTCAATTTCAAACACATATATAAACATTTTTCTTCAAAACAATTAAAAAACACAATTAAGATTTTTATTTCACCAAAGGGTTTGTGATAACCTTTTCAGAATGTAAATAAATGATTCTGTTAATGTAAAACGGTCGGTTAAACTTACATTCTGGTCCACATTTTTTAGAAGCACATTTTAAGCATTCTCCAAAGCAACCATGGCATCTTAAATTCAAGCAGTTACAAAGACCCATTTTTGATTTATTTTCATAAGATGTTGACGGCAATATCGTTATTTTTCTTCAATTTGTACACTACTGTCTCTGAATGGTAATAGGCTTGCGGAACCATATCGAAATGGTTTTCTTCATTTATTTCAATCGGTATCTTATACAGATTCGATGTCGGTAGACTTGCGGAATCAAGTCGCCATGATCTTTCTCTATTTATATCAGTTTGTGGAGAATTTTGACTGGATGCTGTGGGTCTGAAGGATTTAAATCGGATTAATGTTTTTCTTGAAAGCATCTTGTAAGATTTTTCAGTTTGTGGTTTTGTTGTAAGTGAATATACATATATTTTCGAGATCAAATCTTACTTCTTTTTTGGAGGGCTAACGTTTTCATTCAGTGCTCTGACTCCACTGGATATTGACGGTATTGCGGAATTATACTGATACGTCTTAACTAGACATGATTTTTTCCTTGGAGGTTTATCGTTATTTTCCTAAATAAAAATATTTTCAAGAACAAGAAACTAATTTTGATGAAAAAGTTTATGAAAATATATAAGCTAAGCAAAATGGCTGCCTTTGTTTACTAAATACTAAAAAAGCATTTTGAATAGATTTGTTGGAGTGAAATATTTTTGAGTGTTTAGATATTGTTCAAGTGATATATTAGTCTTAGTTTCAATTTTTAGTAAAGCTTTTTATATTTCCCCATTCCAGTCATATGGTTAAATTAGTTACTTACAAAACTCTACAGAATAGGATACTAGAATAATATATATTTTGACTTATAATATTATTATGAGGAAAGCAGTAGTCAAAAACAATTTGAAAGTAATGTGAAGAAGAGCCATGATTAGGAAAATGATGCTGAAAACAAAAAACAAGAAACAGAAAAGTCAAAAGTGTAAAATGAAGAAAGAAAGAACAAGAAATAAGGAAATAAAGAAGATAAAATTATGCCCCATCGCGTAATTTTACAACAAAAACAATCATATTTCATGAACAAGCCCAAACAATCTTGACAGCACTTTCACTCATTTCATCGCACAGAATGGCAAAAAGTCGGTATTGCTTAGGCTGCGACTTAATGAAATTTACAATCTTCACTGTATTATCAACCGCCGCTGGCTAAATTCTTTTTCTGTTCAAGGTCAAATGCCTTTAAATTTATTGTTATGCTGCAGTTTTTATTATTTTTGAGTTTTTAGGGAAAAATACATCAGATAGTCACGTATTTTTATCATATTACTACATCACAATCGTTGTGAAGAAGTGATTCATGAGTAAAAATGCAAATAAAATTTGAAAACATTATTTTTTTGGCCAGCTTATATAATATCAACAAAATACTTTATCAAAATAAAAAACATACAATATTATCACCTTTGCATAAAAAAGTACCAACTCAATACTCAACGAAAAGTATGTATATCAATCAGTTGTTCTACAGTTTACAGACTAGGTACCTAATCATTATAATCACCTAATTATAAAATAATCTTTCTTGCTTTCTGAGTGGCAAATTTATCAATAATTTCCTTAAAACCTATTTTTTCACAGATTTCGAATTTAATTTGAAGAGAGATTTTCTTTGAAGAACCACTCTATTTTTCAGAATACTCATATTTTCTCTTGGCCTTCATCAGTGTATCAAAATCAGAACTTCTGAGATTTCCTGCAAAGTTTCTAATTTTGTTGGAACCTTGATACCAATAACATTATAAGAACATTTTTCTTGTTGGTTACAAGAGTTATTCATACTTTCAGAAGCAGAAGAAGAAGTTTCAGGTGAGTGAAATAATTAAATTTCTAAAAATTTGGATGAATCGAATCTTTCAGACTGATGTAAACTACAAAATCTGCAATAAGTATGCATTAACAACATTTTTCCAACAGACAATAAATACCTTTCAGATGTTGAACCTAAACACTGCCAAGAAGTACCCGGCTTATTAACCCCAAATTTAACATAACTTTTTGCCCGAAAACAAAATTATTTTCTTGGTCTTGAAATTATTTTTGTTTAGATTAATTGTGGAAAATATTGCCCATTAACCAAATTTAGTGAGAACTGAAGCCAGATCATAATGATTTTAATTATATTACGATTTATAAATAAATATTTGACAACATTGAGGTTTACTGTTAAACCACAAGTTTACAAAAATCGTGTAAAAATGAGACAGCAACTGAAATAAATGAAGAAAAACCATTTCGATTCGAAGCTACCAGTCTAACAACATTCATAGAGAAAAGACTATTGTGCAGATTGGGAAATACAACGATAACCTTCAACTAGGAACATAAATCCAATTTAATACCGTATTATGTCTAGTTAAGATTCCTCGGTATAATTCCGCAATCCCGCTATTATCCAGAGGAGTCAGAGAACTGCATTAAAACGTTAGCCCTCCATATCTACACCCACTTACAACAAAACCACAAACTGAAAATCTTACAAGATGCTTTCAAGAAAAAGATTAATCCGATTTAAATCCGTCAGACCTACAGCATCCAGTCAAAATTATCCACAAACTGATATAAATGAATGATGAATCAGTATAAGTCACAGATTGAAGTAAATGAAAAAAACCATTTCGATGTGGTTCCGCAAGTAGTGTACAAATTGAAGAAAAATAACGATATTCTTCCACGAAGAACATCAATCCCGTTTGATGCAGCAATGCCGTCAACATCTTATGAAAATAAATCAGAAATGGATCTTTGTAACTGCTTGAATTTAAGATGCCATGGTTGCTTTGGAGAATGCTTAAAATGTGCTTCTAAGAAATGTGGACCAGAATGTAAGTTTAACCGACCGTTTTACATTAACAGAATCATTTATTTACATTCTGAAAAGGTTATCACAAACCCTTTGTTGAAATAAAAATCTTAATTGTGTTTTCTAATTGTTTTGAAGAAAAATGTTTATATATGTGTTTGAAATTGAAGGTATGTAGATTATTCATTCATATAAGATATACATGAATTTTTTTATAAAAATTTCAAATCTTGTTGAGCTCCAAAACTATTGATACGTTTACCTCCGTGGCATTGCTGTTCTTCACGCGAGAGGTCTTTTTTGACAGTTAGTTAATTCAGATTTAATCAATATATTTAATGTTTATAAAAAAAGTTGTTTAAATAACTTAAGCAGTTTGAATAAATTATTGTTAGCAATTTTTTGGTGTATAGATATAGTAATAAAGCAACACTGTATTTTGACATGTACAGTGTTGCCGTTTCAGTTGGCAGGTGGGAAAATCAAAAAGTGATGGAGTCATCGATCTGGCTTTTTAATTACTATTTGGGAAGAGGTGATTCATTCATTAGTATTAGATATTGCCAACGTCTTAAAAGCATTTAGCTTGTGTAAATCATATTCGTGCATATTTATTGAATATTCTGTATTTTACAACAATGCATGAAAGAGACGCTTCATCTAAATTTTCCTAAATTGAATTATTACAATCATCCGAAACTGTAAGTGCTTCCAAGAGTGAGACTCTCTTATAACCAATAAGAAAAATGTTCTAATAATGTCACTGATATTGAGGTTCCAATAAAAAATACAAACAGGAAACAAACATGAATACATGGACCTATTGGGTACTTCAATTTGCAAGGACAAGGAAAAACTAATTTACAAAAAAAATGCCTTGAATTTATTCATGAAAGTGGGGACAGATAAAATTCAAATTCTTTAAAAACATTTTTTAAACATCTCATCATCTAAGAAAAGCTTTTTATATTTCCCGATCCTATCGTATTGTTTAATTAGTTAGTAATGTTGTTCGACTTGGAAATGATGAAGGAGTTAGAGCGGAAACAAAAATTAAAACAATACATATTTTCTACGAAAAGGATTTTAGTGATCTCAAATATTTGAGTTTATCTACTCGAAAGTAGTTTTTTCATAACTACGGGGTTTTATATAAAATCATATGATTTGTTGGGATTTATTTAAGAGATACCAAGATTCAAATTGTCCACAGTATCCAGTAAAAGATGAGTAATTATTGAACTTACCACTGAATTTGGAAGTTGTTCTAATTCAATCTGAGTAATAGTAGTCTTTCTTTCAAGAAATAGTCCAAATGGATTAAAGTACATATTTTGTTCAATGCCAGAATGAGTTTACTAATTCAATCAACTGACTATCTTAAATGAAATTATACTCGGTAATATTTTTTTGTTTTGTACAAAACAATAGAGACTAACGGAGAACATCGAAACAGGCGTCAGACAGTGTAATAGTAAGTGTGGTAATAGTAGTACATGTCTTGGATTTCTCAATGTGAATATTCTTCTTATCTTCATAGTATCTTTTAAGGACTTTTACTTTTGTAATATGTTCAATCAACAAATTTTCGTCAGCTGTCTGAATGACCTCAGTTTCGATTCATTGTACAATCAACCAATCAACATGTATACCATAAGTTTTTACATATATTTATTGTATTTATATATTTACCTCTATTATTCGATTCACTTTCCCCATTTTGTTTTCTATTAGCATCTTCATTAGCCATTCGAAGTATTATCTGATGTGGAGTTGTCAGTATTGGTATTGCCATTTGTTTTCTTAATGCTCCTTTTACACTTGTCAATTTGTCACAGTGCAATCCAATCAAACGAAGACTACGAATAAGAAGTAGAGGAGTATGAAGAAGAGAAGGAGGTCGAAGTATATGGAGAATAGCAGAAAGATACTTTTGAATGGCGGTGTCGTGATTTTTAAAAAATTTTCTATTGGAATTCAAATTTCCGTTCTAATTTTTGATAAAAATTTGTAATTTTCTCAATAAAGTTTGTTAAAAAATCCTATTTTCCCATTAGTTTTATGCAAATCATTATGCCAAATTTTATCATTTTCATGCCTTTTCCTTAAATTTCAAAGAAAAATTCAATTATATTGTCTTAAAGCGTTGACCGCAGAGCCAAACATGTTTATGCCCCTTTCCGTCAATTTGATGCCCAATTCCATTTGGCACAAAAATTTCATAAATATGACTAAACTCATTGTTCAACTGTCAAGCCGAGAATGTTTCTTATGTCCAAGTCAATCAATTTTATTTATTTTTCAATAAATTCCAATAAAACAACTTGAAAATAGCAATTTTTTTCGCGTAATTTCGATGCACAAATCAAAGAATTTCAACATTTAGGGTAGAATATTGTTGCGTATCATAAAAAGAATAGATAGAAAATTTTTGGAGACTCTCAAAAACAGCAGTGAGCGAAGAATTATTTAAACTAAAAAAATTTGGTTGTTGTATTATACTTGTATTTTCTAAAATTAATATTCATCATAATAGAAGGGTGATAGTAAATTAACGAAATTTCGACTGGGAAAATGTAAAAACCAACCTGGAAAAATCGAGAGGAGACTAGTACTTGATTTTTAATTTTTACTGGACACCCTATTTCAAGAAAAGTTGTAGATGTAACGTATAAAAGAATTTTCTGTATCTGAGTTGAGAAGCTATGTGCACATCCATGTACTCCGCTTGGAGTTGAAGGTAAAGTTATTCCAAGTGTCTCAGACAGAACTAAGACACTGAATGAAAACTTTTACGAGAGACTAGAGAGCAGGAAAGCACATTCATTACTTCCTCTACCTTCAGTTGAACTATCAAGAGCTTCTAGAAGAGCGGGGAGTGCAGGAAGTTGTTTCATTAAGGTCAACACAGCTTGGAGCATTTCTATACACCTTGTTTTACA
The DNA here is from genome assembly GCF_026230105.1 of Diorhabda sublineata. Taxonomy (NCBI): domain Eukaryota; kingdom Metazoa; phylum Arthropoda; class Insecta; order Coleoptera; family Chrysomelidae; genus Diorhabda; species Diorhabda sublineata. The sequence continues at coordinate 3,300,544 of NC_079486.1, forward strand.
CAGTGACTTTGAACTATATTTACCTGGTTCAATTCAATCGGAGATATAGACAGTTGCTGTATACTACAAGAAGTTAAATCTTGGAAATTCTGGTATGGACTTTCTTAACTATTCCACTTTTCGATTCGATTTACTTCGGCGCAAATTCTGAAGCTAGATATACTGTGAAATTCCCTTGGCCGAAACAACTCCCAGTTGCATCTATAATTTCATCTTCTATATAATACGTTTTGGACACAACATGAAACCACCATTTAATAATTGGAATAGGCTTAATTGAGGTGCAATCTGCGAAACGGTTTTTGTTGGCAAAAATCTTGAAGAAACCTATGAATATTTAGCGTCAGTGTGTGAAGTAACTTTTCTTAATTTCAAAACTTTCCCATTTTCTGAAAAATTCTACTATTCAATGGCAAATAGAAACATCATCTAAATAGTTTTAGTTTGAAAATAAAAAGGTATAAGACATCAATCAATCCAAAATATAAGTCAAATTCACTTTATTTACAATCCAAATTACAAATTTAATGATATGAATATTCACTATCTATGGAAATTTAAATACCCGGATCTCATCGACGGTTATTGAACAAAGTCATAGAACATTCTAATCCTGGAGCTTTTGGCGAACATTATCTAATCAAAGTGTATTTCGAACTAGAGTTTCCATAGATAATCCAATTGTATTATCCTAATTTCTCAAAATCTGGTTGCAAATGTGAAGAATCAGAGATCAATGTCCAATTTGGCGAAGATTCAATTGAACTACTCATATTATTGGTTGTTATACTAATAGATGGAGTATTGTAAATATTCTCAGTAGTTCTAGAATCACTAATTTCATTTATTATTTATTCTGCTATTTTTTTTTCTGTATCCGTATATTCTACTTGATCGCGATTGGTTTTTTCTATCAGATCACCAGATGCAACATTTTCCTACAGACAAATTTAGAAATTATTATATTAAAAATTGGTATTTTCATCTTACCTCTTCATTCACAAAGTTATCCTCAAATCCACTTGATGAAGGACTGGCTTTTCCACTACATTCACTTTGTGATTGCTCTTCTAATAGACTTTCCGTGGTTAAAATGGTCTTTGGAGCTGTACGCTACAGCAGAACATTGTAAAATAAAGTGTTACGAGAAATCTGCTAATTTGAAGAAGACTACACTGTTCATATTCCGAGCTGATCTACTCGAGGTTACTGGAATCGGAAATAAGTGAAATTGCCAGTTTAAACTGGAGGAAGCCTGATGTGAGAAGTATTTTTCGAAGTCCACGAACTAGAGATCAGTGGCGGAAGGCTGCAAATTTTTTTTAGATACATTCTAACAATACTTGTATAAAAAAAGGGCAGAATACATTTGTACCAACTAGAATTATCGAAATTCAATTAGTTTATCTGAATTACAAAATATTTTCTGTAGCTAAGGTGAATAATAAGTTTATATTGTATTGATTGTAACGGACATTTTTGAGGATAATTTGGTTTTTCCTTTGCTGTAAAAACGAGATATTTTTTTATATAGCATATTTGTTTTCTGAGTAGAAAAGTACAGGATTAAGTTTTAATAAACGAAAGACAAAGAGTTATATTCTTCTATTTTTTTTCAAATTTTATATATTTTGCGTAGAATCAATCATGACAACGTTAAGTTGTGTAGGTAGAATTTGTCACAACATTAAGTATGCAAAACTCAAAGTTATAAAAGTTTTACATTTGTTTTTCTAAAGACTGCGAACCGTGGAGAACTCGTTAAGCGCTACATGCTTTTCCGTGGTTCAATAGGCAGGAAGTGAAGAAATTAATAGAAAACTACAAACCACTCAAAGCGAAGACAACGAATATTGAGGTGAAAATTGTACTGAAAAGCGAAGAACCGATTTATTAGCGACCAAGAAGACTATCGGCATCCGAAAAAGAAGAAGTAGATAGACAGATAGAGAAATGGTTAAAAGATGTAATAATCAAACCGAGTTTTTCGGATTTCGCTAGTCCTATTGGACTAGTGAGAAAAAAGGATGGCCGAACCGAGGTACACAAATGGTAATAAAAAGGATATTGACTACAGAAGACTATGAAGATTTTTATTTAGAGCATGATATATTGTATAAATACGATAATGGATTAAAATTACTTGTCATTCCAAACAACATGAACAACAAAGAACAAAAAATAATAATAAAAGTCCACGAGACAGGAAATTTTTGAAAGAAACAAACAGAAGAATTAGTAAACAAGGAATTTTACATACCAAGACTAAAATACAAAATAGAAACGATTAAAAATAACTGTATACCTTGTAAATTATAGAATAAAAAAGATCCGCTAGAGAGGTATCACGTCGACCAATTAGGACCAATGAAGTCAACAAAAAAAATGTACATTTTTGTGGTAGTTGATGACTTTTCCAAATTTGTGTGGCTTTACCCAACAAAATAAACCACGACGAAAGAAGTGACATGTTGTCTTGAAAAATAGCGTAAAATATATCACCTCGTCCTGTAGGAAAGAAAGAAGGAACGTTTCATCCTAAAATCAACAAAATCAACCACGACGAAAGAAGTGATATGTTGTCTTAGCATAAAATATTTGGAAGCCCGTCAAGGATAATATCTGACAGAGGATCCGCGTTCCGTTCTGAAAAATTCGAATCATATTGTCGAGAAGAAAATATTAAACATGTGTTAACAACTTGTGAAGTCCCACGAGGTAATGGAGAAGTGGAAAAGGTAAATAGGACCCTTATACGAGTCTTAACAAAACTTAGCGGCCGCAAGTTGAACTAAATAAAAATTCTATTTGTGTTTAATTTCTATACACACTAGCGCCTCCCGCTATCCAAACGCCAAATTAAACACGATTTTATAGACACTATCTATCTCTGTCGACCAATCGCCAAGCTAAAACACTATTCTATGGACACTAGCGCCTCCTGCCGGTCAAACGCCAAATTAAACACGATTCCATAGACAGTAGTGCCCCCTCTTGAGACCCACCGTACTTCACAATGAAGCAGGAATGCTTTTTGCTCATTTCCCATTTGATCACACAGAATAGCAAAAAGTCAGCAAGTTAGCAAGCAACTTCAGTACTTTCATTAAGTTGATGTGAAAAGTTTTTTTTCAAAACTGTAACTGTGAAATTGAGCGATTTTTTTATTTTCTTTTCAGTGAATGAAACTTCAGATTCTACCCTAGAGAGTGTTCTGATCCTTTTTTTAGCTAGCTGTCAATATGAATAGGCGATATGATGCAATTGTAGCTTGTCTATTTTGCTCACCACAAATTGATGTTTTCATTAGTGAGTGTGACTTTAAGAATAAGTTCGAATAAGAGGTGAGAATGCTTATCATTTGAACTGAACTTGAATGTTACAATCATACATAATTTTGAATTGTATAGGTGTGAAGAAATGGAAAATGGAACCGAAGATACCTACAATATTGAACTCAAACCTGAATGGATGCAATTATGGAAAGAACGTTTGATTGGATTGCACAGTAACAAATTGAGAAGTTTCAAAGAAGCATTAAGGAAATGATTGGCAATATTGAAAATTCCACATCAGATAATACTTTCGAATGGCTAATGAAGATGCTTATAGAATACAAAATGGGGAAAGTGAATTGAATAATAGAGGTAATTATTTAATTACAATAAATATATGTAAAAACTTATGATATACATATTGATTGGTTGATTGTACAATGAATCGACACTGAGGACATACACACAGCTGCCCAAAATTTGTTAAATGAACAATTCACAAAAGTAAAAGTCCTTAAAAGATACTAGAAGAATATTCACATTGAGAAATCCAAGACATGTACTACTATTACCACACTCACTTTTACACTGTCTGACACCTGTTTCAATGTTCTCCATTAGTCTCTATGTGTTTTGTACAAAACAAAAAAATATTACCATCCGCAAAGTCCAAAAGTCAAATTAAACACGATTCTATAGACATATAAATCTATTTCAACAAATCGCCAAACTAAAATACGATTCTATAGTTACTAGCGCCCCCTACCGGCCAGACGCCAAATTAAGCACGGTTCCATAAACAAAAGCGCCTCTCGCTAGCAAAACGCTAAATTAAATACGATTCTGTAGACACCAGCGACCTCTGCCGGCCAGACGCCAAACTAAACAAGATTCCATAGACACTAGCGCCTCCCGCTAGCCAAACGTCAAATTAAACACGTTTCTATTGACCGATCGCCAAACTAACCAAACACGAACTTACGCCATCTGGCGAGGAATAGTCAAACTGGAAGTACCTAGCGGCTGCAAGTTGATCTTGATAAAAATACTATTTGTGTTCGATTTCTATACACACCAGCTCCACCTGTCGGTTAGACGCCAAACTAGACCCGATTCTATAGACACTAGCGCCCTCTGCCGGCCGGACGTCAAACTAAACACGATTCTATACACACTGCCGCCCTCTGCCGTCCAAACGATAAAGTAAAACACGAACTAGCGCCATCTAGCGAGGAATAGTCGAACTGAAAGTACTTAGCGGCCGCAAGTTAAACTAAATAAAAATTCTCTTTGTGTTCAATTTCTATCCACACTAGCGCCCCCGCCAATTTGACACCAAACTAAATACGGTTCCATAGACGCCAAACTAAACAAGGTTCCATAGACACAAGCGCCTCCTGCCGGTCAAACGCCAAACTAAACACGGTTCCATAGACACTAGCGCACCCTGCTGGCCAGATGCCTAATTAAATTCAATTCTATAGACACTAGCGCCTCCCGCCAGCCAGATATTGTCATTCGTTTTCTTAATGCTTATTTGACACTTCACAATTTGTCACTATGCAATCCAATCAACCGTTTATTCTATAATTATATCCATTCAGATTTGAGATCATTATTGAAGGTATCTACGACTCCATTTTCCAATTCTTCTTCATACTTATTCAATTCGAAATTATGTATGATTGTACCATTCAAGTCCAGAAAGAAATCATGCTCATATACGTTTCAAACGATAAGCATTCTTACTTCTTTTCAGCATCATTTTCCTCATCATGGCTCTTCACATTACTACAAATATATAATAATAATAATTTGTTCGTGAGCTAAGTGATTTTTAAAATATTTATTTTGCCAATCTATTACGAGATTTAAGTATATTAAATAAATCATTAAAATTTAGAAGAAATTCATCTGTAGTACCTGCATTATGGAAATATGTATTAATATCTGTTCTCGATAAATAAAGAGGAACAGCTGCTCAATAACCATCACAAAAAGCCGTTACATTGTTTCCACCTTTACACTGATAAATTTCGCAAATCATGCAACTTGGAATTTCGTCGAAATGGTCCAATTACAACTCTGGTTAGCAAAAAGATATCGAAAAAAATTATATATCATTAGCGATGTTTATAAAAAAACAAAAGCTGCATACCACCTTTACTTTTTTTTAAACGCATGAATTGTTGTAATAATATGAATATTTAAGATATAATACATACTGTGAAAGTTATGAAGTTATAACTTCTTGCATAAGTTAAAATAAGAAGAGACATGAAAATCAGAAACATTGAAGAAAATAAAGTGAATTATTGAAGAAATGAGTCATTTTAGAAAATATCTTGTTTAACAATTTAAAAATTTTCTAAGTAAAATTGGGTTGGATGTCAGTAATTTACAAAAAGTTTTTGTCATAATAGTACAGCAAGTCAGCAATGTAAAAAATGAGATCAGGATTTGTTATGACAGCTATATATGATAAGGAATCAATCCGATGAGTTTTAAACATGAAAAAAAAAAGGATTATGATAGAGTGGAGTGATAAACTCCATTTTAATAATGAAAATGATGAATTTTGATCTTCTGCTTTAGAAGATAATCTATAAAAAATACATACATAAAAAATAGATACCTTCCATAGGACAGTTGTAAGCCTACATTTTGATGTTTAGGACTTGTTTTGAAAAGAATACTGTTCCCTTTTCGTTCTCTCAACGTTTTTGCTTCCATTAGAATTACTTGATAACAATATACTTTCAACTGGTTGTTGAGAAGCTAAAAAAATAAAACAAAAGTGTGTGGGTATGTATCAGTAGAAATGGCATTACCTCACCCAATTCAAACGAACATGTTTCTTCAATAATCAACAACTCTAAAATACCTTTGACATGGAGTGCAATAAACCATTAAGTTGCATTACAATGTATTCGCTAAGCTAAATTTACACTCAACCAAGTCATATGCATACAGGACTTTTCAGGAAAATTCTTCATTACTATTCAGTTTCATTGGCAGATATAGTGTTGAATTTGTACAAAGTGATGAAATGGTAAGTGACTTGAAAGTTCTTATTCAAAAACTGGTAAGACAATAATTTGAAATAATGATGGAAACATGACATTGCTAAATTTATTTTTTTCAGACTAGTTTGAGATTTTCAAAGGAAGTCACCTAAAATACTTAACAAAATATATAATTTAATATCAAATATTGATGAGCAACTACTAATTATTTTGATTATGAGTAAATTTATTAGAAAAATATTGATATTTAGACAAATATCAACACACTGGCAACATTTTTCATCAATTCATTGTAAACTACAAGTAACTCATTCTTCACAATTGGGGTGGAGTCTCTTTAAATCAAACCAATAAAAAATTACTCAATATTTTATTTTCTTACCTCAGAAAGATGAATAAAACAAGTAAGATGTGTTAGAACAATACGAGGATCTTTTCTATCATTTATTTATTGTCCAGAAATACCACAGTTCATTTGAATGATCTTTATCTTGCAATTCCATAAGGTAGGTACTCCAAAACTACTAAAGATCCCCATGTGAATCCATCCAAACGCTCCTATTATATCAATCATTATATACAGGTAAATATTTAAAAACAAATGTGTTGTTGGGGACTGTTTTATCAAATTTCCAAAAATATTTCCTAAATGATAGAATCACTGCAAAAATCTTCAAAGCCGGGTAGATGCTGTTCTCTTGTTGCTACTTCAATAATCTAATTCTTTTTTTGTAACTTGACATTCACAGACGTTACACTACAAATTTCCAGGCCCAGTTCAGATCAAGCTACCATAGCGAAATTAGTAAATATGTTAGAGTACATACAATTCTTTTTTATTAGAGGCCATTTTGGTAAATGAGAAATCACGCTGCTTTACCTAAAAATAAATTATTTGTAAACTACTTCCAGTATTGGTGTAGTGCTTATACTTGTTATTAAAAAAGATATTCAAACACTTGCCAACACCTTAAAAGCATATTCATCAACATGAAACATTGTGTTGTATACGTGAGTATTTTTATCAAATTACTTAGTTAAAGGTGTAGAAAATGTGAAAAATAATTGTACATACCTACTATAAGAATCAAAATTTTAAAAATTTATACATTTTCAGTCAAAATTTACTTCATTACATAAACTACATTCACTTTATCATGTATAAAACTTAAACATAAGTAAGTTTTCCAACTAGATACCAATTCCGTTTCTAACATTATAATGAATTCCGAAGTTCCTTTGTTTGAAACTTTGGTTTACTTTGACCTTGGACGTATAAAAAATATTAATCCAGCTGGCATGTTTGAATATAACTGAAGCCAACTTACAGTAAACCTCAATGTTGTCAAATTTTACAAATTATTTGTTTATTATCTGGATGCATGTTACGTTTCAAAAATATTTATTTATACATCGAAATATTATTAAAAACCAATAAGAATGTGGCTCTAGTTCTCACTAAATTTGGTTAATGGACAATATTTCCCACAATTGATCTAAACAAAGATCAAGAAAATAATTTTGGCGAGAATGTTTATGAAAAAATATAAGCTAGGCAACATTGCTATGTAACTGTATTCATTTATGTTTTTGTTTTATCTAGCATAGAATGTTTGAAAGAAATAATATCAAATACTAGTTTTATTTGAATACAAATTTACTATAGACATGTACCAACAAATCTTCGAGACAAACATATAGGTTTTTAATGAGGATATGCTTATTTATTATAATTATTAGTCAATTTAAGTCAAAAACAAGATGAAAGTAATGTGAAAACAAAAAACAAAGGCTAATAGATTAGCCTGGCCAGCAACTTCAGTACTTTCATCAAGTTGAAGTGAAAAGTTTGTTTTATTTAAACTGTAATAGTGAATTTGACCGATTTTTTTTGCTTCCTTCTCAATGAATGAAACTTCAGATTCTAACCTACAGAGTGTTCTGTTCCTTTTTTAGCTATCAACATGAATAGGCGATAAGATGCAAATGTAGCTTGTCTATTTTTCTCACCAGAAATTGATGTTTTCGTTATTGAGTTTGACTTTAAGAATTCTTTTTCTTTGTACTGAAAGAAATACATATGTTTTTTTTTGTGAAAAGTCTTTACAGTTTTGAAGGTTTCATACTCTCATCAGCAAATACTTCGAAACATAAAACACACTGAAGTAGCAGGTTGTCATCTGTGCCAGTAACCACAAAAACCATATTTCAAATAATCAGCAATGTACTTATGGTTCGGTTTTGCCTTCTTAGGGACTTCTTTTAAAAATTCTAAACTAGCCTAATAAAAATAAGTTTTGCATTGAGATGTTTATTATTATAAATTATTAATAAATGATGCGGTTCTCTTGTTGCTACTTCAATAATCTAATTCTTTTTTTGTAACTTGACATTCACAGACGTTACACTACAAATTTCCAGGCCCAGTTCAGATCAAGCTACCATAGCGAAATTACTAAATATGTTACGAGTACATACAATTCTTTTTTATTAGAGGCCATCTTGGTAAATGAGAAATCACGCTCCTTTACCTAAAAATAAATTATTTATAAACTACTTCAATATTGGTGTAGTGCCTATACTTGTTATTAAAAAAGATATTCAAACACTTGCCAACACCTTAAAAGCATATTCATCAACATAAAACATTGTGGTGTGTACGTGAGTATTTTTATCAAATTACTTAGTTAAAGGTGTAGAAAATGTGGAAAATAATTGTACATGCCTACTATAAGAATCAAAATTTTAAAAATTTATACATTTTCAGTCAAAATTTCTTCATTACATAAACTACATTCACTTAATCTTCACGTATAAAACTTAAACAAAACTTAAGTTTTCCAACTAGATACCAATTCCGTTTCTAACATTATAATGAATTCCGAAGTTCCTTTGTTTGAAACTTTGGTTTACTTTGACCTTGGACGGACGAATAAAAAAGATTAACCCAGCTGGCATGTTGCAATATAACTGAAGCCAACTTACAGTAAACCTCAATGTTGTCAAATTTTACAATTTATTTGTTTATTATCTGGATGCATGTTACGTTTCAAAAATATTTATTTATACATCGTAATATTATTAAAAACCAATAAGAATGTAAAGATGAAAAAGCACAAGCTACAATTTCATTAAGTATCGAAGACAATCAGATAGCACACATTTATAAATGCAAGAATGCGAAAGAAATGTGGAATGAACTGCAAAAGGTACATGAAAGAAATAATTTAAGTAACAAGTTGTATTTATTGAGGAAGCTGTATCAGTCTAGACTTGAAAATAAACCAATGCATGAATACATTAAAGAAATACTAGAATTAGTTGAAAGACTACGAGGAGTTGGTGAGACTATTAAGTATTTCCATGTAGCTGCATTATTGTTAGGTGGATTGCCAGAAAGTTATTTCACATTAGTAACAGCATTAGATGCTGGGCCAGATGATGAATTGACTCTTGAATATGTAAAGGGAAAACTAATGGATGAGTATAAAAGAAAAGAAGATACCAGTTCAACGGAGACGGCATTAAACACAAATAAAAAGTTTTCGAAGAAGATGAAAGAAAAAATAGAATGTTATTATTGTCATAGAAAAGGTCACTACAAAAAAGATTGTTTTTTCATGAAGAAAGACAGAAATAAGGGAAAGCAACATGCCAAAGTAACTGTTGAAGGTGATGAGTTGTCTGACTCAGTTTTTTGTTTCAATGTTTCCGGTAACAGTAAAAATAATCTAGAATGGTATATTGATTCAGGGGCTACAAGTCACAGGTCAAATAATCCAGAATTATTTATTAAATTGGACTATTCAAAGTTAAATAAAATTATAGTTGCAAATGGACAGGAAATGCAAGTCAAAGGTAAAGGTGATATTTTAGTAAAAACAGAAATTTCAGGTAAATGCATAAGTTTAAAATTTAAAGATGTTTTATTTGTACCTGAGCTAAGCAATAATCTGTTTTCGGTGTCTAAAATTACAAAAGCTGGTTATAACATAAAGATTGATGATTGTAATTATATAGAAATTATAATTCTGTTATAGCCACAGGAAAATACTGTAATGGTTTATATAAATTAAACAAGTTTTCAGAAAAAGTAAATATTGTAAAAACGTGTGAGGAAATGAATAATTATATACATACATGGCATAGACGTTTAGGTCACAGAAGCCCGGATGATATAAAAATGATAGTAAGTAAAGATTTAGCTATTGGCATAAAAATAAATGATTGTGGTCAGAAAAAACAATGTGTCACTTGTATTGAAGGTAAATTAATGAGGAAATCTTTTCCTAAAAAATCAGAAAGTAAGACGTTTAAAGTTCTTGATATAATCCATAGTGATATATGTGGACCTATGAGAACCCCTACTGTTGGTAAAAAGAAATATTATTTGACTTTAACTGATGATTTTTCAAGATATACCACACTTTATTTATTAGAATCTAAAGATGAAGTATATATTAAACTAAAGGAATTCATTCTAGAAGTCAAAAATATTTTTGGGGTCTATCCAAAAACATTTAGAAGTGATAATGGAGGGGAATATACAGGGGTAGCTGTGCAGAAGCTACTCAAAAGTTTTGGTATAAGCTTTCAGTCGACTGCACCATATTGTCCAGAGCAAAATGGTGTGTTGGAGAGGAAAAATAGAACATTGATGGAATCGGCAAGTGTATGTTATTAGATACTAACTGACCCCATAAATATTGGGGGGAAGCAGTAACAACTGCTAACTACATTTCTAATAGACTACATACTAAAAGTAAAGAAAAGACACCTTATGAGTTATGGATTGGAAAGAAACCTGATTTATCATATTTCATTACATTTGGTTCTCAGGCTTTTGTTTACATTCCAAAAGAAAAAAGATCTAAACTAGAGAAAAGAGCAAAAATAGGTATTATAGTGGGATACACTGAAAATAGTAAAGCTTATAGAATTCTAGATACAGATACAGATAAAATTATTATAAGTTGTAATGTAAAATTTAATGAATTTCTGAATCAACCTTTTAAAAATATAAATAATTGTAAGGCTGAAACTAGCAACTCAGATCCTGATTCAGCAATTACTGTTGACCTACAAACAAAAACTAAACCTGGAGTGGATGATAGTGACATAAATGAAGAAGGTGGAGGATCAAATAATAATATCAATGAAGAAGAAAATGAAATTCCAGAAGAAACTGGAGGTGAAAACTTTGAGGAAATTAATGATCAAGAAATTGTAACCAGATCAGGAAGGGTGTCAAAGAAAAGAAATTATGAAGGTTACATTTCATACAATGTGATGAATAAGGAAACTTATAATGAAATGCAAGATCCAGAGACTGTAGATGAAGCGATGTCAAGAAGTGACAGAAGAAATTGGGAAAAAGCAATGGAAAGAGAGTACGAATCATTAATGAAAAATGAGGCATGGATTTTAGTAGACCGTCCATCAAACAAAAATGTTGTGCAAAATAAGTGGGTGTTTTGTTTAAAAAGGAATTCAAATAATGAAATACGATATAAAGCACGGCTAGTTGCAAAGGGTTTCACACAAACCTTTGGTATAGATTATTTTGAAACTTTTTCACCTGTAGTTAGATACTCTACAATAAGAATATTGTTTGCTTTATCTGTAGAATTAAGTTTAGATATTGACCACTTAGACGTAGAAACTGCATTTTTAAACGGAAACTTGGATGAAGAAATTTACATGGTGCAACCTGAGGGGTGTATTCTAAAAAATAATGAAAATAAAGTATGTTTCAAAGGAACTATATTTTAGAATTATTAGAGCGTTTCAAGTTAGGTGATGCTAAAACTGTTTTGACTCCTATTGAAGTCGGTTTAAAATTGAAGCAATATTTGTTAGTGGTTTTTTAAATGAGTTTTGTGAGACTAAGCCCGTAATTCTTTTCAATGGCAGCCAAAGTGCACAAAAATTGTTAAAAAACCCTGTTTACCATAACAGAACTAAACATATAGACACTAAGTACCATTTTGTAAGGGAAGTAATTGAAAAAAAATTTGGTTGAAATTAAATACATGCCTACTGAAAAAATGGTAGCAGATCTTTTAACAAAAGGGCTGCATAATCCCAAGCATATTTTTTGTACTAAAAATATTGGTCAAAATTAATTGCTGGTTTAAGGGGTAGTGTTGTAAAAAATTACTGAACGTAACCCAGCAATTAAGTTGGCAAGGATGATTATTATGTCAAGAAAAGATAAAAAAAAATGGTTACTTTCAGATTCAAGTCATTTTGTGTAGTTTTACTTCTAATATAATAAAAGTATAGAAGAACCTGTATAAATTTCTTTTATTTATACTATAGAAGAAACTAATATTACAACAAAATCTGTCACACTGGGATTTTCTAGAAAACCAAAATAACTTCACAATTTTCAATAATTATTTTGATTTAGTTACATATTCACTGAGAAGTTCAATCAAGACAGATAAAGTGTGTTAAGTAAATGGATTACAAAAACATTTGTGTGAAGATCAATTATAGAAACGAGCACTATTATACAAAATCAGAAACAATTTTTCTATATAGAGAAAATTCTAATTTCAAATTAACTTCTGTTAACAATGTGATTTTTAATTATAAGAAACAAAAGCAGTTCTATACGATTCCCATTATATTATTATCGAAAAAATTTGAGAGCATTCATTTGCTATTTTTCAAAGAGCATAAACTAGAAAGTAATTATAATAATAATTTCAAATTGTTCACAGTATCCAGTACAAGATGAGTAATTATTGAACTTACCACTGAATTTTAAAGTTGTTCTAATTCAGTCAGAGTAATGATAATCTTTCCTTTAAGAAATAATCCTTTGATAATTTGCAGTTATTACAAATACCAAAATCAGTAGATATCTTATAAATCACTTCTTCCTGTAGTTTTTTGTATCTTTCGACCAAATGGATCAAATTACATATTTTCTTCAATACCTTTAGTGAGTTACTAATTCAATCAAATAACCATTTGATATCAAATTATACGTAGTAATATTTTGTTTGTTTTGTACAAATCACATAGAAACTAGAGGAGTACATCGAAACCGGCGTCAGACAGTATAATAGTAAGTGTGGTGGTAGCAGTAGGTAGTAGTAAATGCAGCACACAAATTGTCCTCGCGTACTTTATGAAATAATCAACACTTTTCCATTCAATCAAACGTTTATTCCATAATTGTATCCATTCGAGTTAAAGATCATTATTGGAGGTATCTTCGGCTCCATTTTCCAATTCTCCATACTTATACAATTCTAAATTAGGTATGATTGTATCAATCAAGTTCAGAAAGAAATCATTTTCATTTACGTTTCAAACGATAAGCATTCTCACATCTTATTTGAACGTTTTAGCTAGTCTCCCTTATAATCTATATCTCAACCAAGTCACATACAATCAAAACTTTTCAGAACAGTTCTCCATTACTCGTTTAGTTCGATTTGCACATATAATGTTTAATTTGTACAAAGTGATTAGATTGGTTAAATGGTAATTGCCTTAAAAATACTTATTTAAAAACAAGTGATAAGACAAAATTCATTTATTAATAATTTATAATAATAAACATCTCAATGCAAAACTTATTTTTATTAGGCTAGTTTAGAATTTTTAAAAGAAGTCCCTAAGAAGGCAAAACCGAACCATAAGTACATTGCTGATTATTTGAAATATGGTTTTTGTGGTTACTGACACAGATGACAACCTGCTACCTCAGTGTGTTTTATGTTTCGAAGTATTTGCTGATGAGAGTATGAAACCTTCAAAACTGTAAAGACTTTTCACAAAAAAAAACATATGTATTTCTTTCAGTACAAAGAAAAAGAATTCTTAAAGTCAAACTCAATAACGAAAACATCAATTTCTGGTGAGAAAAATAGACAAGCTACATTTGCATCTTATCGCCTATTCATGTTGATAGCTAAAAAAGGAACAGAACACTCTGTAGGTTAGAATCTGAAGTTTCATTCACTGAGAAGGAAGCAAAAAAAAATCGGTCAAATTCACTATTACAGTTTAAATAAAACAAACTTTTCACTTCAACTTGATGAAAGTACTGAAGTTGCTGGCCAGGCTAATCTATTAGCCTTTGTTTTCACATTACTTTCATCTTGTTTTTGACTTAAATTGACTAATAATTATAATAAATAAGCATATCCTCATTAAAAACCTATATGTTTGTCTCGAAGATTTGTTGGTACATGTCTATAGTAAATTTGTATTCAAATAAAACTAGTATTTGATATTATTTCTTTCAAACATTCTATGCTAGATAAAACAAAAACATAAATGAATACAGTTACGTAGCAATGTTGCCTAGCTTATATTTTTTCATAAACATTCTCGCCAAAATTATTTTCTTGATCTTTGTTTAGATCAATTGTGGGAAATATTGTCCATTAACCAAATTTAGTGAGAACTAGAGCCACATTCTTATTGGTTTTTAATAATATTACGATGTATAAATAAATATATTTGAAACGTAACATGCATCCAGATAATAAACAAATAATTTGTAAAATTTGACAACATTGAGGTTTACTGTAAGTTGGCTTCAGTTATATTCAAACATGCCAGCTGGGCTAATGTTTTTTATACGTCCAAGGTCAAAGTAAACCAAAGTTTCAAACAAAGGAACTTCGGAATTCATTATAATGTTAGAAACGGAATTGGTATCTAGTTGGAAAACTTAAGTTTTGTTTAAGTTTTATACGTGAAGATTAAGTGAATGTAGTTTATGTAATGAAGTAAATTTTGACTGAAAATGTATAAATTTTTAAAATTTTGATTCTTATAGTAGGCATGTACAATTATTTTCCACATTTTCTACACCTTTAACTAAGTAATTTGATAAAAATACTCACGTACACACCACAATGTTTTATGTTGATGAATATGCTTTTAAGGTGTTGGCAAGTGTTTGAATATCTTTTTTAATAACAAGTATAGGCACTACACCAATATTGAAGTAGTTTATAAATAATTTATTTTTAGGTAAAGCAGCGTGATTTCTCATTTACCAAAATGGCCTCTAATAAAAAAGAATTGTATGTACTCTAACATATTTACTAATTTCGCTACGGTAGCTTGATCTGAACTGGGCCTGGAAATTTGTAGTGTAACGTCTGTGAATGTCAAGTTACAAAAAAAGAATTATATTATTGAAGTAGCAACAAGAGAACAGCATCTACCCGGCTTTGAAGATTTTTGCAGTGATTCTATCATTTAGGAAATATTTTTGGAAATTTGATAAAACAGTCCCCAACAACACATTTTTTTTAAATATTTACCTGTATATAATGATTGATATAATAGGAGCGTTTGGATGGATTCACATGGGGATCTTTAGTAGTTTTGGAGTACCTACCTTATGGAATTGCAAGATAAAGATCATTCAAATGAACTGTGGTATTTCTGCACAATAAATAAATGATAGAAAAGATCCTCGTATTGTTCTGACACATCTTACTTGTTTTATTCATATTTCTGAGGTAAGAAAATAAAATATTGAGTAATTTTTTATTGGTTTGATTTAAAGAGACTCCACCCCAATTGTGAAGAATAAGTAACTTGTAGTTTACAATGAATTGTTGAAAAATGTTGCCAGTGAGTTGATATTTGTCTAAATATTAATATTTTTCTAATAAATTTACTCTTAATCAAAATAATTAGTAGTTGCTCATCAATATTTGATATTAAATCATATATTTTGTTAAGTATTTTAGGTGACTTCCTTTGAAAATCTCAAAATAGTCTGAAAAAAAATAACCTTAGCAATGTCATGTTTCCATCAAATTATTGTCTTTACCAGTTTTTGAATAAGAACTTTCAAGTCACTTCCCATTTCATCACTTTGTACAAATTCAACACTATATCTGCCAATGAAACTGAATGAGTAATGAAGAATTTTCCTGAAAAGTCCTGTATGCATATGACTTGGTTAGTGTAAATTTAGCTTAGGGAATACATTGTAATGCAACTTAATGGTTTACTGCACTCCATGTCTAAGGTATTTTAGAGTTGTTGAATATTGAAGAAACATGTTTGTTTGAATTGGGTGAGGTAATGCCATTTCTACTGATACATACCCACACACTTTTGTTTTGTTTTTTTAGCTTCTCAACAACCAGTTGAAAGTATATTGTTATCAAGTCATTCTAATGGAAGCAAAAACGTTGAGAGAAAGAAAAGGGAACAGTATTCTTTTCAAAACAAGTCCTAAACATCAAAATGTAGGCTTACAGCTGTCCTGTGGAAGGTATCTATTTTATATTAATTATATGTATAAAGAATTTTGTGGGGACCACATTTCTAAATGTTTTCGCACATTTGTTCTTAGCTTTTCAACTCTCTGTCATCCTTTACTGTTACGAGATATATAGAATAATTGTAGATAAGTATAATTTTGAATATGCCTCTTTTTGTTACTCCTTTTAATTTTGTTGGTACATGTCTTCTTTTTCACCCGATGTATTTTTTATAGATTATCTTCTAAAGCAGAAGATCAAAATTCATCATTTTCATTATTAAAATGGAGTTTATCACTCCACTCTATCATAATCCTTTTTTTTTTCGTGTTTAAAACTCATCAGATTGATCCCTTATCATATATAGCTGTCATAATAACTCCTGATCTCATTTTTTACATTGCTGACTTGCTGTACTATTATGACAAAAACTTTTTGTAAATTACTGATATATTGAATGTCATTTCTCTTATAGATATAGCTGAAAAATTTTTTAGTGACCTTACCTTTTAATTGTTCTGTATCTCCTTCATACAGCTTAGACAATTTTTCAAATATTTCATCATTTACCAGTACAGCTCATAATATGTGTTATGTATGTATGTACAAATGTATGTTTTTATATATTCATAATCATGAATACTACTCGGTACCTATGCGGTTTATAACCAAGTCCATAATTCTATATGCTTTTAAAGTTATTCCATTTATGTTACAGTTTCCAGAAAAGTTTTTTGTTCTAATGAATTTTCGTTTTTAGTTTCGTAATCCGAATTATTTATTTATACAGTGAAAAGTCTCGGACCTATAACTTGTTGTTTTTAGTATTATTAGAATAAAAATATCCTTTTTATTGTTATAACTTAATATAAAGACAGATATGCAATAACCTAAACTGTCTAATATCACTAGGAGCCAACTTCACAGCGTACTAGCATGTTGCCATTTTAACTTTCAACACAAAAAATATTTTATGCAACGTTGTAAAATATTATTTTTGTTATAATACGTTGTCTAACATATACTGTAATAACATTGTATAAAGAATATCCTTTATACAATGGTTATACTATTATTACTCATATAGGTAAGACTCCTATATGGACAGTTGGTATTACATATATGTCTACATATTTTCATTTTATTTGTTTCAGATAGTTAAATCATCGTAATTATAGCGGTTTTATTTCGTGATGTACAACGCGAAAATTCGTTTTTTTCTTAAATATACATAAAGATATCATCAATTGATGATTTCGATTGGTTAACGAGATAAACATTTCAAAGTGCTTAAATTTCAAAAGTCAACAATTGTCAAAAATATTTTTTTAAGTGAATGAAAGTAAGACGGTTAATAAGTGTTATTTGTATATTAAAATTGTAGAAGTTTTAAAATGCCGTCGACTTTGAGTAAAGAAACCAATTTGTATTACAAAAATTTGGTAGTGACAAAATTCAATAACTGGTTGAAAATGGTTAAGGAGAAGAAAAAACAAACTTATCAAAACCAAAACTCAACGGTATCGCTCCAAGCTCCAAAGGAGGAAAAAGATGCTAACGATACGAAGATTATCGTGACTCCTGCAGATAAGTTCGATGCATCACCACCAATGAACTGTAGCGAACGCCAATTCCAAGGAAGTTCTAAACAGAAAAGATGCGAAAGAGGAGGAACATATGGATTTTTTGAACGAGAGCTTCTACGAGAAAATGAGATTACTTCAAGAATTCAGAAACGTCGGTCTCTACGTGTATTGCGACTCTTGCGATAAGTATAGATACCTGCCCGACGTGAAAGATCCCCTGGATCTACCTGACAAATGGTATTGTTGGATGAATCCAGATGGGAGGTATAATAGATGCGAAATCAAGGAACAATCGATCGACGATAAAGAAAAGGAGCTGATGATATTTAATAAATATAACGCGGGTAGCATCGTCTGGGCGAAAATCGAAGGTTATCCATGGTGGCCGGCTATGGTGGAAGATGATCCGGAAATCGAGAATTATTTTTGCTTGAAAGATTCCTTAGAACCGGTAAGTCTAATATTTCTCTTGGTCACTTTCATTAGGTTAGTGTTGTAAGTACCATTTTTTTAGTTCATGTCACGTACATGTATACAGGGTATACAGGGTGATTTGTTTACTTAAAATCGAAATAAATTTCAAGTTACCTTAAATAGAGTGCGATTCTTTTTATCAACTGAAAGTGGTGAGTGGGAAATTTGTAAACTCGTATTTTATTTTTTTTTAATTTGTAAATTTTGATGGCCATATACAGGGTGATTAATCGCCTTTTTTTCGTAATATATTTCGATAAAATTCTTGAAACGACACAAGGTATTGGATCTATGGAGTTAGTTACACTGTGTATTGACGGATAACGATTATTTTCAGACGCACTACCACGTGACATTTTTCGATTCCGACGCGGTGACTAGATCTTGGGTGAAGGCCGAAAATTTGAAACCGTTCTTGAAAAATATCGACGATAACCTTGTGCTGAACGATAAATTCAATAAACTCAAACTCAGGATGGACGTAGCCGTCAAACAGGCTAAAGAAGCCGTCGAAATGAAGCTGCTCGACAGACTGAAAAAGTACAGCTTCATATATAGATATGCGAAATCTTCGAGAAACACGAAGCGACAGAGATACGCGAGTGAGGATGGCGGTGGTAAACAAAAGAAACGCGCGAACTTGGGTGATGAGACGGAATCTTCGGCGGAAGACTACGAAGAAGAAGAAGACGAGGAGCAAGAAGTAGAGGAGGATGAAATATGAGGAGAATAGCAGAAAGATACTTTTGAGTGATGGCGTCGTGATTTGAAGGAAAAATGTTCGTTCTAATTTTTGATAAAAATTTGTTAATTTTCTCAATAAAGTTTGTTATAAAATCATTTTTTTTTTTATTAATTTTATGCAAATCATTTTTTATGCCTAATTTCAACAGTTTCAGCCTTATCCTTAAATAAAAAAATAAAATTCACATATAACAGGGGAAACAAATAGAGATTAGAGAAATTAGAGTAGTCTGGGATACAGTTCTCACTCACCTCATCAACATTACAGAAGGAGCTGTTATTATACCGATACTCAATCGGTTCATCCTATACATGCCTCTATGGTTGGTAATAGTTTGAATGACACTGCCCCGCTGGTATACTTTCGAAAGCAAATATGCTTAATATGGATCCAGCTTGAAAAAGTATGTGGGACACTCCAATCGGGTTTCGGAATAACCACCACAGGGGAGCCCAAGTCGATAGTGACAACAATTTCAAGCTGCTCATACAATAAAGGAGTGAACAGTATAAAATAGAACAACAATGAAATTGTATTAAAACATACATATAAAATAAACGAAGTAAAGCTAAATCCTAAAATATACACAGATCTTCTTTGAAATAAACAAATTTAGTTCTGTTTAGGGGTTGAGTAAATACAGAAAGATTATTATTATCTTTGGAATTTACATAATCTAAATATAACTCATTAAATACAGGGTGATTTTATATTCGACCGACAATGCTTTACCACAGAGAGATCTCAATAAATGATTCATTTTGATATAGGAATCTGAATCCTTACGTGGCCTAGTTGTTGAGACTGGAACATATTTTGTTTTATAAATTGTCTGAATATTTTTAGTTGAAAAACTAATAACCTTTTATGGAACTAAAAAACTTTCCCATTTTCTGAACAATTCTCTTGTTCATTGGCAAACAGAAACATCATCTAAATAGTTTTAGTTTGAAATAACAAAGTATAAGACATCAATCAATACAAAATATAAGTCAAAGTTTTAAAATTTCTATACAAAATCTGTTGTAAAAAATTACTGAGCGTAACCCAGCAATTAAGTTGGCAAGGATGATTATGATGTCAAAATAAAAATGGTTACTTTTCAGATTCAAGTCATTTTGTGTAGTTTTACTTCTAATATAATAAAAGTATAGAAGAACCTGTATAAATTTCTTTTATTTATACTATAGAAGAAACGAATATTACAACAGATTATGGGCCCAGGCCAGATTTAATAAGCTTCAGTGAATTTCAAGGTAAAGTATAAAAGCTAACCTAAAAAATAAGGCGTGCCGGCTTGGCTTGTAAAGCAAATTAAAAGCAGAAATGGAATCTGAAAGTGTAAAGTTTACTTTCGCCAGATTAGACAACAACAATTATCAAAATTGGAAATTTAGAATTAAAATGTTGCTTACACGAGAAGGAAATTGGTCTGTTGTAGAAGAGGCAATACCAAATAAACCATCTGTTGAATGGAAACGTAAAGATGAAAAAGCACAATCTACAATTTCATTAAGTATCGAAGACAATCAGATAGCACACATTTATAAATGCAAGAATGCGAAAGAAATGTGGAATGAACTGCAAAAGGTACATGAAAGAAATAATTTACGTAACAAGTTGTATTTATTGAGGAAGCTGTATCAGTCTAGACTTGAAAATAAACCAATGCATGAATACATTAAAGAAATACTAGAATTAGTTGAAAGACTACGAGGAGTTGGTGAGACTATTAAGTATTTCCATGTAGCTGCATTATTGTTAGGTGGATTGCCAGAAAGTTATTCCACATTAGTAACAGCATTAGATGCTGGGCCAGATGATGAATCGACTCTTGAATATGTAAAGGGAAAACTAATGGATGAGTATAAAAGAAAAGAAGATACCAGTTCAACAGAGACGGCATTAAACACAAATAAAAAGTTTTCGAAGAAGATGAAAGAAAAAATAGAATGTTATTATTGTCATAGAAAAGGTCACTACAAAAAAGATTGTTTTTTCATGAAGAAAGACAGAAATAAGGGAAAGCAACATGCCAAAGTAACTGTTGAAGGTGATGAGTTGTCTGACTCAGTTTTTTGTTTCAATGTTTCCGGTAACAGTAAAAATAATCTAGAATGGTATATTTATTCAGGGGCTACAAGTCACATGTCAAATAATCCAGAATTATTTATTAAATTGGACTATTCAAAGTTAAATAAAATTATAGTTGCAAATGGACAGGAAATGCAAGTCAAAGGTAAAGGTGATATTTTAGTAAAAACAGAAATTTCAGGTAAATGCATAAGTTTAAAATTTAAAGATGTTTTATTTGTACCTGAGCTAAGCAATAATCTGTTATTGGTGTCTAAAATTACAAAAGCTGGTTATAACATAAAGTTTGATGATTGTAATTGTTATATAGAAATTAATAATTCTATTATAGCCACAGGAAAATACTGTAATGGTTTATATAAATTAAACACGTTTTCAGAAAAAGTAAATATTGTAAAAACGTGTGAAGAAATGAATAATTATATACATACATGGCATAGACGTTTAGGTCACAGAAGCCCGGATGATATAAAAATGATAGTAAGTAAAGATTTAGCTATTGGCATAAAAATAAATGATTGTGGTCAGAAAAAACAATGAGTCACTTGTATTGAAGGTAAATTAATGAGGAAATCTTTTCCTAAAAAATCAGAAAGTAGACGTTTAAAGTTCTTGATATAATCCATAGTGATATATGTGGACCTATGAGAACCCCTACTGTTGGTAAAAAGAAATATTATTTGACTTTAACTGATGATTTTTCAAGATATACCACACTTTATTTATTAGAATCTAAAGATGAAGTATATATTAAACTAAAGGAATTCATTCTAGAAGTCAAAAATATTTTTGGGGTCTATCCAAAAACATTTAGAAGTGATAATGGAGGGGAATATACAGGGGTAGCTGTGCAGAAGCTACTAAAAAGTTTTGGTATAAGCTTTCAGTCGACTGCACCATATTGTCCAGAGCAAAATGGTGTGTTGGAGAGGAAAAATAGAACATTGATGGAATCGGCAAGTGTATGTTATTAGATACTAACTTACCCCATAAATATTGGGGGAAGCAGTAACAACTGCTAACTACATTTCTAATAGACTACATACTAAAAGTGAAGAAAAGACACCTTATGAGTTATGGATTGGAAAGAAACCTGATTTATCATATTTCATTACATTTGGTTCTCAGGCTTTTGTTTACATTCCAAAAGAAAAAAGATCTAAACTAGAGAAAAGAGCAAAAGTAGGTATTATAGTGGGATACAGTGAAAATAGTAAAATTTAATGAATTTCTGAATCAACCTTTTAAAAATATAAATAATTGTAAGGCTGAAACTAGCAACTCAGATCCTGATTCAGCAATTACTGTTGACCTACAAACAAAAACTAAACCTGGAGTGGATGATAGTGACATAAATGAAGAAGGTGGAGGATCAAATAATAATATCAATGAAGAAGAAAATGAAATTCCAGAAGAAACTGGAGGTGAAAACTTTGAGGAAATTAATGATCAAGAAATTGTAACCAGATCAGGAAGGGTGTCAAAGAAAAGAAATTATGAAGGTTACATTTCATACAATGTGATGAATAAGGAAACTTATAATGAAATGCAAGATCCAAAGACCGTAGATGAAGCGATGTCAAGAAGTGACAGAAGAAATTGGGAAAAAGCAATGGAACGAGAGTACGAATCATTAATGAAAAATGAGGCATGGATTTTAGTAGACCGTCCATCAAACAGAAATGTTGTGCAAAATAAGTGGGTGTTTTGTTTAAAAAGGAATTCAAATAATGAAATACGATATAAAGCACGGCTAGTTGCAAAGGGTTTCACACAAACCTTTGGTATAGATTATTTTGAAACTTTTTCACCTGTAGTTAGATACTCTACAATAAGAATATTGTTTGCTTTATCTGTAGAATTAAGTTTAGATATTGACCACTTAGACGTAGAAACTGCATTTTTAAACGGAAACTTGGATGAAGAAATTTACATGGTGCAACCTGAGGGGTTTATTCTAAAAAATAATGAAAATAAAGTATGTTTATTAAAAAAGGCTATATATGGATTAAAACAATCCTCCAGAATTTGGAATATTAAAGTAAAAAATGTCTTAAAAGACTTAGGTTTTCAGCAATCAAGTTTTGAACCATGTATATTTTTCCAAAACAAGGACAAATTTATAATTCTAGTGGCCCTTTATGTTGATGATTTTTTAATTTGTTCAAATTCCTCAGTTTTTAAAACCAACTTCAAACAGGAATTGTCAAAACAATTTAAAATTAAAGACTTGGGGCTAATCAAATATTTTTTAGGTTTAAATATTGATTTTGACAAACAAAACAATATGATTAAAGTTAATCAGAGGAACTATATTTTAGAATTATTAGAGCGTTTCAAGTTAGGTGATGCTAAAACTGTTTTGACTCCTATTGAAGTCGGTTTAAAATTGAAGCCATATTTGTTTGTGGTTTTTTAAATGAGTTTTGTGAGACTAAGCCCGTAATTCTTTCCAATGGCAGCCAAAGTGCACAAAAATTGTTAAAAAACCCTGTTTACCATAACAAAACTAAACATATAGACACTAAGTACCATTTTGTAAGGGAAGTAATTGAAAAAAAAATTTGGTTGAAATTAAATACATGCCTACTGAAAAAATGGTAGCAGATCTTTTAACAAAAGGGCTGCATAATCCCAAGCATATTTTTTGTACTAAAAATATTGGTCTAAATTAATTGCTGGTTTAAGGGGTAGTGTTGTAAAAAATTACTGAACGTAACCCAGCAATTAAGTTGGCAAGGATCATTATTATGTCAAGAAAAGATAAAAAAAAATGGTTACTTTCAGATTCAAGTCATTTTGTGTAGTTTTACTTCTAATATAATAAAAGTATAGAAGAACCTGTATAAATTTCTTTTATTTATACTATAGAAGAAACGAATATTACAACAAAATCTGTCACACTGGGATTTTCTAGAAAACCAAAATAACTTCACAATTTTCAATAATTATTTTGATTTAGTTACATATTCACTGAGAAGTTCAATCAAGACAGATAAAGTGTGTTAAGTAAATGGATTACAAAAACATTTGTGTGAAGATCAATTATAGAAACGAGCACTATTATACAAAATCAGAAACAATTTTTCTATATAGAGAAAATTCTAATTACAAATTAACTTCTGTTAACAATGTGATTTTTAATTATAAGAAATTTTTTAATCAAGAAAAATGGCAAGTAACAAAAGCAGTTCTATACGATCCATTATATTATTATCGAAAAAATTTGAGAGCATTCATTCGCTATTTTTCAAAGAGCATAAACTAGAAAATAATTATAATAATAATTTCAAATTGTTCACAGTATCCAGTACAAGATGAGTAATTATTGAACTTACCACTGAATTTTAGAGTTGTTCTAATTCAGTCAGAGTAATGATAATCTTTCCTTTAAGAAATAATCCTTTGATAATTTGCAGTTATTACAAATACCAAAATCAGTAGATATCTTATAAATCACTTCTTCCTGTAGTTTTTTGCATCTTTCGACCAAATGGATCAAATTACATATTTTCTTCAATACCTTTAGTGAGTTACTAATTCAATCAAATAACCATTTGATATCAAATTATACATAGTAATATTTTGTTTGTTTGTTTGTTTGTTTTGTACAAATCACATAGAAACTAGAGGAGTACATCGAAACCGGCGTCAGACAGTATAATAGTAAGTGTGGTGGTAGCAGTAGGTAGTAGTAAATGCAGCACACAAATTGTCCTCGCGTACTTTATGAAATAATCAACACTTTTCCATTCAATCAAACGTTTATTCCATAATTGTATCCATTCGAGTTAAAGATCATTATTGGAGGTATCTTCGGCTCCATTTTCCAATTCTCCATACTTATACAATTCTAAATTAGGTATGATTGTACCAATCAAGTTCAGAAAGAAATCATTTTCATTTACGTTTCAAACGATAAGCATTCTCACATCTTATTTGAACGTTTTTGCTAGTCTCCCTTATAATCTATAATATCTCAACCAAGTCACATACAATCAAAACTTTTCAGAACAGTTCTCCATTACTCGTTTAGTTCGATTTGCACATATAATGTTTAATTTGTACAAAGTGATTAGATTGGTTAAATGGTAATTGCCTTAAAAATACTTATTTAAAAACAAGTGATAAGACAAAATTCATTTATTAATAATTTATAATAATAAACATTTCAATGCAAAACTTATTTTTATTAGGCTAGTTTAGAATTTTTAAAAGAAGTCCCTAAGAAGGCAAAACCGAACCATAAGTACATTGCTGATTATTTGAAATATGGTTTTTGTGGTTACTGGCACAGATGACAACCTGCTACTTCAGTGTGTTTTATGTTTCGAAGTATTTGCTGATGAGAGTATGAAACCTTCAAAACTGTAAAGACTTTTCACAAAAAAAAACATATGTATTTCTTTCAGTACAAAGAAAAAGAATTCTTAAAGTCAAACTCAATAACGAAAACATCAATTTCTGGTGAGAAAAATAGACAAGCTACATTTGCATCTTATCGCCTATTCATATTGATAGCTAAAAAAGGAACAGAACACTCTGTAGGTTAGAATCTGAAGTTTCATTCACTGAGAAGGAAGCAAAAACAAATCGGTCAAATTCACTATTACAGTTTAAATAAAACAAACTTTTCACTTCAACTTGATGAAAGTACTGAAGTTGCTGGCCAGGCTAATCTATTAGCCTTTGTTTTTTGTTTTCACATTACTTTCATCTTGTTTTTGACTTAAATTGACTAATGATTATAATAAATAAGCATATCCTAGTTAAAAACCTATATGTTTGTCCCGAAGATTTGTTGGTACATGTCTACAGTAAATTTGTATTGAAATAAAACTAGTATTTGATATTATTTCTTTCAAACATTCTATGCTAGATAAAACAAAAACATAAATGAATACAGTTACATAGCAATGTTGCCTAGCTTATATTTTTTCATAAACATTCTCGTCAAAATTATTTTCTTGATCTTTGTTTAGATCAATTGTGGGAAATATTGTCCATTAACCAAATTTAGTAGAACTAGAGCCAAGGTCAAAGTAAACCAAAGTTTGAAACAAAGGAACTTCGGAATTCATTATAATGTTAGAAACGGAATTGGTATCTAGTTGGAAAACTTACTTATGTTTAAGTTTTATACGTGAAGATTAAGTGAATGTAGTTTATGTAATGAAGTAAATTTTGACTGAAAATGTATAAATTTTTAAAATTTTGATTCTTATAGTAGGCATGTACAATTATTTTCCACATTTTCTACACCTTTAACTAAGTAATTTGATAAAAATACTCACGTACACACCACAATGTTTTATGTTGATGAATATGCTCTTAAGGTGTTGGCAAGTGTTTGAATATCTTTTTTAATAACAAGTATAGGCACTACACCAATATTGAAGTAGTTTATAAATAATTTATTTTTAGGTAAAGCAGCGTGATTTCTCATTTACCAAAATGGCCTCTAATAAAAAAGAATTGTATGTACTCTAACATATTTACTAATTTCGCTACGGTAGCTTGATCTGAACTGGGCCTGGAAATTTGTAGTGTAACGTCTGTGAATGTCAAGTTACAAAAAAAGAATTATATTATTGAAGTAGCAACAAGAGAACAGCATCTACCCGGCTTTGAAGATTTTTGCAGTGATTCTATCATTTAGGAAATATTTTTGGAAATTTGATAAAACAGTCCCCAACAACACATTTTTTTTAAATATTTACCTGTATATAATGATTGATATAATAGGAGCGTTTGGATGGATTCACATGGGGATCTTTAGTAGTTTTGGAGTACCTACCTTATGGAATTGCAAGATAAAGATCATTCAAATGAACTGTGGTATTTCTGCACAATAAATAAATGATAGAAAAGATCCTCGTATTGTTCTGACACATCTTACTTGTTTTATTCATATTTCTGAGGTAAGAAAATAAAATATTGAGTAATTTTTTATTGGTTTGATTTAAAGAGACTCCACCCCAATTGTGAAGAATAAGTAACTTGTAGTTTACAATGAATTGTTGAAAAATGTTGCCAGTGAGTTGATATTTGTCTAAATATTAATATTTTTCTAATAAATTTACTCTTAATCAAAATAATTAGTAGTTGCTCATCAATATTTGATATTAAATCATATATTTTGTTAAGTATTTTAGGTGACTTCCTTTGAAAATCTCAAAATAGTCTGAAAAAAAATAACCTTAGCAATGTCATGTTTCCATCAAATTATTGTCTTTACCAGTTTTTGAATAAGAACTTTCAAGTCACTTCCCATTTCATCACTTTGTACAAATTCAACACTATATCTGCCAATGAAACTGAATGAGTAATGAAGAATTTTCCTGAAAAGTCCTGTATGCATATGACTTGGTTAGTGTAAATTTAGCTTAGGGAATACATTGTAATGCAACTTAATGGTTTACTGCACTCCATGTCTAAGGTATTTTAGAGTTGTTGAATATTGAAGAAACATGTTCGTTTGAATTGGGTGAGGTAATGCCATTCCCAAGCAGCACAGCGTCGGTATAATGACGTCAATTATTGGACATTATTAGTCGGCGACGTCGTAGACCAATAAGCGACGTCCATATGACGTGACATTTCAGATGTCATTTTGACGTCGTCTAGAGACGTCTTTCGTACGTTTTCGGTCGTTTTAAGTGCTTTTTAATCAACTATAAAAAAAATTAGAACGAAAGTTTATTACAAAAACTAAGCCCTATACGTGCTTTATAAAAAATTGTACATTTTAAATTGTTGTTTACCTAAAATTTGGATATAAATATAAATTCATTAATTAGCAATGAAAATACTAAACTGACGTTTTAAGTGGAAATGCAATTTGAATTTAAAGATGAAGTGAGAATGTTGTAATTAACAATTATTTAACTATTTTATTAGTAGGAAACAATTATTTTTAGCATCGATTCCTGTCGAGGCTGTCGACCAAGATTTAATTTTGGCGCGTTTTTAATCGAAATGCCACGATACGATACGAGACGTGCAGGCGCATGCGTGCTGGACTGCTGGTGTGAACGCGTGTGCGCGTAATGGCGAACGGCAACCAAAAGTTGTAATGACTTTATTGAAGACCATTAGAGAACAGAACAATCAAATTTTGCAGTGGATCCGAAAACAAGATCGCAGTGGCAATCACGCCAGTAATACAGATTTACCAGATGATATAGGCGTACAGTTTCCTTTGAATTCTCAAGAGGATATTACCAAATTGGAAACATACCTGAGTGAAAAAAATAATTGCCTGGCTTTGGTGGGTGTTCTGTACCACTTAATATGTATTTTACAATTTAAATTATGTGATTCCAGTCGGCATATCTATCGACTTTTGGAGGGAGAGATTTTACTGGACATACAAACCGCATTTTAAATTTTTTGTTCACTCATTCTCTTGCAACTAATTGGAATTTTTGTGGCAAACGAGGTGATAAAAAGGCTTTTAAAAACTTAAACGTAAAGGATGTGATTATTGGTAAGTGTTTTCACTTGTAGGTGCATACTTATTATTAATCTGAAACAACATTTTTAGGTGCTGTAAGAAAAAGCTCCCCTCTAGTCAGTCAGAAAGAAATAGAAGATACCATCAAGGTGTGGTTGAAACATGCACCAGAGAAATTGAAAAAGCAGCTGCATGGCAACCCGTAAGAAAAAAAGTGTTGTTAGTCAAAGACAACTCTACAGAAGGGTGGCAGTGTTGTTTTTTAAATAATTAACTTATAGTCTTCCTTCTTATACACCTTTATTTGTCAACTCCATGTACAATACAAATCATATTAATATATCATCTTAACCTTAATAATGAATCATTCTCGATAATTCTCTATGATTCTCACTAACTGACTTCTT
Organism: Diorhabda sublineata; assembly: GCF_026230105.1. NCBI lineage: Eukaryota > Metazoa > Arthropoda > Insecta > Coleoptera > Chrysomelidae > Diorhabda > Diorhabda sublineata. The sequence continues at coordinate 3,329,863 of NC_079486.1, forward strand.
CTTTTTTTATTTTCATATATCTTAACAGTAGGCCAGAAAGTAAAAAAACTAATACCTATATTATTAAACACAAACCAGAAAAGTATTATTTTTAACACCCTCTCTTAATACTTTTCTATGAAATTTCAAATATTATATTTTGATTTTTTTCTTTTATTAACATTAATAATAAACAAAATATCTTAACATAAATTTAAATAATCTCTATTCTTATAAAACTGTCTTTTGTGGAGCCCCTTTGTTAAAATGTCTGCTACTTGATTTTTAGTTCCAATAAAAGTTAATTCCATTTTCTTTGTATTTAAAATGTCACACACAAAGTTGTATTTTATATCTATATGTTTTACACGTTTGTTATTTTCGGGATTTTTTATCAAAGCTATACATCCTTGATTGTCCTCATATATTTTAAAATTTTGAATATTGACTTTCATATCAAACAATAATTTCTTAAACCATAAGCAATCTTGTACTGCGGAACATAATGCCACTAACTCAGCTTCTGAGCTTGAAAGAGTCACACAATTTTGTTTTCTTGTTACCCACATCACTATATTACCAAATAATTTAATTAAATATCCTGACACTGATTTTCTATCTACCACTTCACTTTCCCAATCAGAATCCACATAACACTCAAACAAACTTTCATTATTTTTTCTTTCAAATTTTAAATGCATATTAACTGTTCCTTTTAAATATCTTAAAATTCTTTTTAATCCTGTCCACACCAAACTATTATTTTTATCTTGAAATCTACTTAAATAATTTACTGAGTAACTGATATCTGGTCTTGTTCCAAGCATCAGATACATTAAACATCCAATTAGTTGTCTTACTGGTAGTGTGCATTCATCATCTTTATTTTCAAAAATATTAAACTTTGGATCTATAGGTGTTGCTGTGGGATTGCAATTATCAAAATTAAATCTTTCTAATATTCCAAGTAAATATCTTCTTTGACTTAATTCCAAGATTCCTTCTTCTTTAATATAATTTACTTCAAGTCCTAGAAAACTCTTTAAATCTCCTTTATCTTTTATATCAAAACATCTCATTAAATCATTTTTACAAATTTCAATTTTATTTAATTTTTGCCCTGCTGATATGATATCATCCACGTAGAGTAATAAATACATAATTTGTTTATCTTCATCAACTTTTGTATATAGACAATAATCAGTTTCTGATCTTGTAAAACCTAAATTTAATAAATATGTATTTATTTTTATATTCCAGCATTTTGCAGCTTGTTTTAAGCCATAAAGAGCTTTATTCAATTTTAAAACACATCCTGGTTTACAATTTACCCTCTCTGGCGCATAAACATATATTTCTTCTTTTAAATCTCCATTTAGAAATGCCGTTTTCACATCAAGTTGTTTTATATAATATCCATATTGATTGCTCACTGTTAGAAGAGTCCTTATTGTTGTCATTTTTGCCACAGGTGAATATATATCATCATAATCATAAGTATTTCTCTGTCCACATCCTCGTACAACTAATCTCGCTTTGTATCTGTCTTCCATTATTGTTTCTAATGGTTTCTTAGCAAATACCCATTTAGCTGTCAAAATTTCTGCTTTTTCCGGTTTCTCTACTTCATTCCATGTCTCATTTTTCTCAATTGAATCAATTTCCCTTTTCATAGCCTGTATCCACATATTTTTGTCACTTCTATTATCTATTTCCTCCACTGTCTCTGGTACTTTTTCTACAAATGATACTGCATCAAATGCCATATATAATTCATAATCATTATATTTTTCTGGAATTTTGACTTTCCTTTTTATTCTTTCAAAATTTTTTCTTCTATGAGCTTCATCATTACTCTCATCTTCTTCGGATTCTATTTCAACGTTTTCTTCTAAACTGTTTTGTTCTCTATTATTTATTTCAATACTTGCCTTTTTATTTTATAAATAAAATCAGTTTCATTAAATATAACATCTCGTGCTACTATCACCCTTTTTCCTTTTATACTCCACAATCTATAACCTGTATTTGTATATCCTATAAAAATCATTTTTTCAGAAACTGGATCAAACTTTTCTCTAAATTGTTTTTGTATATGAGCATATGCTGTACATCCAAATATCTTAATATTTTTTATATCAGGTTTTTTACCATACCACAATTCTGCTGGTGTAACATTTTCTAAATGTTTGCTAGGGCTACGATTTAAAATATAAGCAGCTACTCTAATGCTCTCATTCCAAAACGTTTTTGGCAGGTTGGCTTCTTCTATCATTGTTCTTGCCTTTTCCAACAAACTTCTATTAAACCTCTCAGTCTTACCATTCTGCTGTGGCATATATGGTATTGTATAGTCTAAAACAGTTCCATTTGATTTACATAAATCTTTTATATCTTTGGAAATATATTCCCCTCCATTGTCACATCTTAGCACTGCCAATTTTA